>NC_092345.1:31333201-31633201 GCF_963676685.1 Mytilus edulis | reverse complement strand
TGTGAAATGAGTGTCAATGAGACAACTCTCCATCCATGCCTGCTTTATGGAACATGATTGATTTTAAGTGAAAGTCATAAAGTTATAGATTGAACTACTAAAATCAACATAATCAATGATCCATAGTAATAAGGTCAAAGACCAAAAAACAACATCAATATACCTTTTATTTCAGAAATTATTGTGTGCTTTTACTATTGCCATTTTTGAGGGATGAAAAACAAAGAGAGATTAATTATTGCTATTTTAAGAAAATCTGTCTACTAATATACATAACAGATATCCTAATGCAAGTTCTAATTGTTACGATTCTCACCCAGTCACACTATTCACATTAATTATCTCCCAATAATTTCTGAATTTACAGTAATATCAATTTTACAATAACAATACATGTTTATTGTTTACCTTTGAGGATATGATGGTTCATTTGTGTTCCATACACATATCATTCCCTTTCCATCCGTTGGATTCGATGGATTACCCTGAAAGATTTAAAACATTTAGGATTACACGTACTCTGAAAGATTTAAAACATTACTCTAAATAAATGAAACATTAAGGATTAATTTGAAATATTTAAATAAAATTGAGAATGGAAATGGGGAATGGGTCAAAGAGATAAAAACACTACCAAAGAGCAGATAACAGCGTAAGGCCACCCATCGGTCTTAAATGCAGCAATAAATTCCTGCACCCAGAGGCTGGTTAAGCTAGCCCCGGAAAAAAATGTATACTAGTTCAGTGGTAATGGACGTCATACTAAACTTCGAAATATACAAAAGAAACAAAAATAAAAAATCATACAAGGCTAACAAAGGTTAGAGGCTCCTGACTTTTAAACATGTTTTTTGAGATCTCAAAATGTTTAACTTGTAAATGTGTCTAAAAAAAATGCATGGAAATGTCAATTCTTCAGGTCATATAAGGATTGAAAAAAATATCATTATTATCTTATCATAGGTTTTTCAAAATGAAAACAATGGTTGCTGTCTGACATAAATAATTTTAGTTCATTATTGTAGTATAATTCAGGCCATTGGTTTTTCTTTTTTGAATTGTCTTTAATTTTGTATTTTCAGGGGCTTTTATAGCTTATTATTCAATTAGGTTTTGCTCATTGTTGTTGGCATTTTAATGATTTGTAAGTTTGTTCTTTGGTCTATAATAAATTGATGTCTATTGGAAATCATACAACATCATTTGGTCTATAATCAATAGTTAAAATTGAGAATGGAAATGGGGAATGTGCCAAAGAGACAACAACCTGACCATAGAGCAGACAACAGCAGAAGGTCACCAACAGGTTTTCAATGCAACGAGAAATTCTCGCAACTGGAGGCATCCTTCAGCTGACCCCTAAACAAATATATATTAGTTCAGTGATAATGAACACCATACTAAACTCCAAGTTGTACACAAGAAACTAAAAGTTAATTTAATACAAGACTAACAAAGGCCAGAGGCTCCTGACTTGGGACAGGCGCAAAAATGCGACGGGGTTAAACATGTTTGTGAGATCTCAACCCTCCCCCTATACCTCTAGCCAATGCAGAAAAGTTGTCTATATTGGAAATCATTTACAACATATCATTTTGTCTATAATGGATAGTTGTCTATTGAAAATCACATACAACATATCCTTATAAACATCAAAATTAATCAAATCAGGAAAAACATAGTACCTGTTCAGGCTGACTGTAGATAGTCAGTAACATATTAGGTTGTGTTGGTGCAAAGTATGCAAACTCCACATGGCGACCTGTGAAAATAATAATATCAATATTTACATATGGAGAAAGTTATTATCAAACACATCTTTGGTAAACAAATACAATGAAACATGGGAAAAATCAGAGTACAAGGTATTGCACTGGGTTTCAGGAATCAAGTTTTATATCTAGAATTAAAAAAAATTCAAAAGAAAACAAGTCATTATACAAATGGATCTTTTTATCATAGTGAAAGAAGATTAGGAGATCTGTGATTTTGAATGGGGAGATAACTTTTGTCCAAATAAGGTACTCTCAAGGGAGATAATTAAACTTGATTTTATTGAAATTAACCAAATTTGATAAATTTTGTAACATACCAAAACAAGAATTAACTACTTGTTTCCAAATCCTAATAATTATTCAATTTAATTAACATTATAATAACATCAATATTTTCATTCTAATTTGTGTATCTTATTTAACAATTTCTCTTGATAATTTATTGCTGCATTCATCAAAATTTAATTGCCCCTTAATTTTTATGTAAACAAAATTTAAATTCTAAAATCCATAGTTCTGCCAAAACATCTTGTGACCTTATATTTTCCCTTTTTTTTTGGTTGGTGTCTTTCAAAAAACTGACAAAAAGGAAATAAATGTATTACTTTTCTGTCTATATCAACCTTAAGGTGGTACCTAGCACTACAGGGAGACAACTCTGTAATATACACAAAACATTTTAATCATGTTCTATTGTTAAGGAAATATTAAGCTTCTCAATTATCAAAATGAGTGTTTGTCAAACTGATATATATCCAATGAAAATTGTCCTAGAAAGTGTTTGTTTCAAGTTGAAATTTTTATATTTTTGTCCAAGGGTAAATATTTTGTCAAATTTTTATGAAATTAAACGAGCCAAATTAATTTTAGTCTAGGTGTTTGGTACCACCTTAAATAAATCAAATATACAAAAAGAATTGTGAAATATGAAAAATGTGACACATAATTTAAGTCAGGAGTCGACACCTCAAATCTAAATAAAAGCCAATAGTTAAGCATGGGTGGTGATAATATTGCGGAATTTATGTTGTACAATCAAATAACTTTTCTTTTATTTGTGCTCCAATATGGTTCTCTATTACTAATGATGATTGTTTACAAGTACCACTAGATAGATTAATTGTATCCCTAGTACATAAAATTGAGAAAGGAAATGGGGAATGTGTCAAAGTGACAACAACCCAACCATAGATAGGGTGTTCAGGCTTTTTTTGTACCAAATTCTGCTTGATTAAATTATCTCATAATCTTTGAGATCTTTCTTTCCTGAGCATTTTGAGCCTAAGTTTTTTTCTGTAGGACAACCCATCTCCGAAAAATTAATGTTTGAAGGTTTAAAGTTTTGACCATTTAATGGAATTCGGTTTGGTTGCATATGATATTTCTATTATTAATTATAATTATAATCAAGATAATTAAATGGCACCAAGATAATTAAGAAGGAAAATTCAATTTTCATGAATCTGAAACTTCTTCATTTTTTGTTTGATTTTCAATTTTTTTTTTGCTAGTTATATGTTGAGAAGCAACGTTTGAGAATGGGGCTTCAACCCAGATGTCAAAAGCATATTACCTTAGAGACACAGGTGCAAAATCAGGTAAAAATAAGGTGAAAATATCCAAATTAAATGAACAGAAAGCACAAATGTGGTCTTGTGGCATCATTTTAATAAACAACTAAGATGGTTTATGATCAATAACTAATTTTATTTTCTAAAACCAATAAAAGAAACATTAAAAGCAGGTATTTCATACACACACAGGTAAATTATTACAGGTAAGACAGGTGTTATTCATTAATAAACATTGAAGAATCAGAATATTACAAAGACAATCAATATTTTCTAGATATATTCTATATTTAGTTCAGAAAAGAAACATATATTTGAATTATGTTAGATGAAAAACACATTTTCAGGTAAAAGGTTATTGCATACAGGTAAAAGGTAATTAATTAACAGGTAGATAAGTCATGTTAGTGAAAAGGGTTATAAAAGCTAAATTTAGTATAACAAAAAAACATTCATATTATACATCAATTCTAATCTGAGGTATAGTAACTAGGCCTTGTAGGTTTATTTACAGGTAAACAGGTAATTACAGGTAAATTACAGGTAAACAGGTAAATTACAGGTAAATTGTACAGGTAACACATAAAATTTAGCAGACGTGTGCTTTTTTAAGAAAAAAAATCTGAACCTAGAAAGCAAAGTGCACTGAGTTAAACAAGAGTGCACACGCTGAAATGTCTCGCCTTCTTTATTAATCATTGATATTATGTTGATAGTCCTAAGTATAAAGCTTTATTACAACTGTCACATAAACTAAACATTAACCAAGATAACTAAATAAAGACCGATGAACCATGAGAATGAGGTCAAGGTCAGATGAACCATGACAGGCAGACATATACAGCTAACAATGCTTCCATACAACAATTATAGTTGACCTATTACTTATAGTTTAAGAAAAATAGACCAAAACACAAAAACTTAACACTGATCAATGAACCGTGTAAGGAGGTCAAGGTCAAATAAAACCTGCGCCACTGACATTTAGATCATAAAATATTTCTATACACCAAATATAGTTGACCTATGGCTTATAGTATTAGATAAAGAGACCAAAACTCAAAAACTTAACTTTGACCACTAAACCATGAAAATGAGGTCAAGGTCAGATGACCTTTGCCCGCTAGACATGTACACCTTACAATCATTCCATACAACAAATATAGTAGACCTATTGCATAAAGTATGAGAAAAACAGACCAAAACACAAAAACTTAACTATAACCACTGAACCATGAAAATGAGGTCAAGGTCAGATGACACCTGCCAGTTGGACATGTTCACCTTACAGTCCTTCCATACACCGAATATACCAGCCCTATTGCTTATAGTATCTGAGATATGGACTTGACCACCAAAACTTAACCTTGTTCACTGATCCATGAAATGAGGTCGAGGTCAAGTGAAAACTGTCTGACAGGCATGAGGACCTTGCAAGGTACGCACATACCAAATATAATTATCTTATTACTTATAATAAGAGAGAATTCAACATTACAAAAAATCTGAACTTTTTTTTC
This sequence comes from Mytilus edulis, assembly GCF_963676685.1. NCBI lineage: Eukaryota > Metazoa > Mollusca > Bivalvia > Mytilida > Mytilidae > Mytilus > Mytilus edulis. The sequence goes on along the minus strand of NC_092345.1, from coordinate 31,628,335 downwards.
AAGTGGTCACTGAACCAAGAAAATGAGGTCAAGGACATTGGACATGTGACTGACGGAAACTTCGTAACATGAGGCATCTATATACAAAGTATGAAGCATCCAGGTCTTGCACCTTCTAAAATATAAAGCTTTTAAGAAGTTAGCTAACGCCGCCGCCGTAGCCGCCGCCGGATCACTATCCCTATGTCGAGCTTTCTGCAACAAAAGTTGCAGGCTCGACAATAAAACCATCAATACCCAGATGTGTAAACTGACAGGTAATTGGCAGATACAAAATGGGGGATGTCTGGAAGTTACCCCCCCTTTTTTGGGTGAAAATTTACAAAAAAGATTTACAAAATTCAAATTGTCTAGATTCATTCCTTTCTAGGATTTCAATTCTTCCTTCATTGTTTATCTAATATACAAACAAGTAAACAAAAAATTTAAAGCAGCAACATAGCAATAAAACCATACAGAAGTCAATACATAGAAAGTGATATATGTAGTAGTTTTAGTATTAGTTTTGTGTATTTTGATTAATTTCATTGACATGGACTGGAGAAAATAACATATATGTTACAGGTTATGCAAGTAAAAGCTAAACAAATAATAATTTGTTCTAAATTTCACAGTCAGAAATGTGAAGCAAAAAGTCTCCAAGAATCAGAAACAGACAGAAAACAAAATCAACTTTTAATGAGAAGGTCGCCTTTTTTTAAATCCATTAGGAGAGGAAAGAACCAAACATCATCTGGACAGTCGTCATATCGAATATTGTATTCAGTTTTTACTGTATCTGCTTTCAGCTTTTTTATGCTGATAACTTGGGCATCAAACCACTGTATAGTGTTATTTTCACTACATTTTTTGTGAAATTTTTTTCCCAACCAGATCTTTTGGATTTTCTACATAATAAGGCAAAGACTCTTTTTGTTGTTTTATTTGTCTAGACAATCTTTCTCCTGATAATTTAGAGAACAAAATATTCTTTTTTGATTGCAGAGACTCTTGAATCTGATCTTCAGATTTATATGACATAGCACATTCACTAGAAACAGAATCTTGATCATCATCATTTAAATCATTCAATTCTAAAATTTTTGTTAGGTTATCTTGTAATTCTTCATTTGAATATTTTTTCTTATTGTATGTTTCCTGAAAGAGCTCTTTTGAACCTTTTGAAAGTAAAACCACTTTGTGAAATTTTATTTGTACCAATAGTGCCTCTCTCAATTTTTTTGCTTCTAATTCATTGATTTTTTCTTCCATTTGAGATTTATCCCAGACACCACCAAATTTAATAATTTCTCGACTAACAGACAACTTATTTGTCATTTTAGTTTGCTCTGATTTTTCTTGCTTTGCTTTTTTTTCTGCAAGTTTATTTGCAATTTGTGTTTCAACCTCTTTTTGTCTATTTTGAATAATATCAATGTATTGAGGAGCAAGTTTCTGAGCACTTTCAAGAGCAGCATGCCTTTCACTAACAGGCAAATTACATAGCCATTTAGAGGGTTTGTTTCTTGTCCACATAAGCACAGTTTCTAGAGTGGAGGATTTGGCTGCAGGCTTGGCCTTTAATAAATTGTCAAGGATAGCCATATCCCGTTCACTAATGGCATTTGTTTTAGGGACATTTTTTGACATTTCTTTAATGTTTTTTGATGGTAATCAATATGAACCCCCAGGTAACTGACTTGCTGCCTGCCTTTCTAATATGATTTGCAGCTGTGCACCTAATAATTCAAGTGCAATTTGGGTAAAAGAGTCTAGCTGGGGGTCATTTGTTTCTTTAAAAAGTTCTTGTATCATTATCAAAAAGGACAGACTTTAACAAACCATTTGGTTCAGGATAATCCTGTAGTAACTCTAAAATATCATTTCTGTGAAAGTATACAGCAGCACAATCATGAAATGCAATGTTTATTCTATGCCCATGAAATGTTACCAAATGGTTTTTAATGTCTCGCCCCTTAAGAAAAACTTCCCAGAATGCCCCTATTCCTGACTTGTCTGACCCTCTTTTTGTAAGTGCCTTTGCTGCTGTTCTAGCTAAGCGAAACGTACCACTTTCGTCACTTTCAAATGAAAATGGGTTTCTGCTATCAGTGACAGAATCTACAAATAATTTCAGCGCTTTATCAGCTGCTGTTCCAAAATTTGCCAGAAGATGCAACCTACATGCAAATCTACCCATTTTTGTAATATCAGACTTTTCATTTTCAGTCAAATTATCAAAATTATTAATTACCGTTGGTAAAAGATCTTTCCTAATTTTTTCTATATTTTCATTGAAAACATTATTAGTGGCACATTGGTCACTTAGGAAACATTTAATAGAGGTGATAAGCTTGGCCTTAACTTTAGTGCTATCTTCATCTGGGTTTGAGTAAGACCTAGCAAGGTCATCTATAATATTATTAAAACATTTTGTGTATGTAGCAGCATCACCACCGCCTACTTTACTTAAACCCAGTGATAGATTTGAGCCATCTTTTAGTGTGACCTGCATGCCTTCATAATGGTCATGGTATTTTGTTGTTGCATCTTGATGCAGAACATTACCTTTTGCCTCTGTAGGCTTATAATTGGTAAGCATGGCTTCACAAGCCTGTTTACATGCTACAATTTTGGCTTCCACCATAAGTCTACTACTTATTAGGCTCTTGCTTGGTAGCCTTTCTGGTAATTTCCCTGTTAGATTTTTTAATACAGAGGTTATAACAATAGGAAGTTTATTTAAACTAACATTTCCCTCTGTTACTAGCTGCATACAGCATTCTCTAACCTCATTTGTATATTTACCATTTTCAAAAGTAGCAATTGTGTCACCCTCTAAAAATGCATTTACTTTCTCTAGACCCTTTATCTGCTCATTTAAATCTTTTTTCTCATACTCAAAATTTTCTATTTCAATGTCATGCTGTTCTTTGAGTATTTTTTTTTCATTAAAGGGAAATTCCGCGATTTTTTACTTATCATCTAATTATGTTCATCTTAACATAAAAAACACATTTGCAAAGTTTTAAATTTATATTCCTTCTAATAACGGAGAAAATCAAGTATTTGTAACTTTTTTGGTTGAATTCTCGAGTGGGTGGTGACGTATTAGCCCGATTTATTGAATTCTGGGAAAAAATAAAATCTGTTTAACTCTTATAGCTTATCGACAATATACGTAATTAAAAGCGCACAGCTGACGAATGGTCGAAGTTATTAACCACAATATAAGAATGAACGAAAATGAATATGCATATACCGTTTTGTATTGATTGAATTAAACTATAAAATTATCTCTAGTAAATGTTTTTGAATAAATTTAATTAATTATTGTTGAGATTTTTTTCATAAAATATTTATTGAACATTTTTACTGATATTGAACTGAAAATATTTCAGTTCTATTTGCCGTTATTGTTTTGATAATCATTTCAATGCAACTAATGTGTGAGCAGAGTGTGTATATTATTTTGTAAAGGTCACTGTATATTTCTCGGCTTGAGGTCAATTCGTTTACCTTGTAGCTATTTAGCCGCAGGTGTGAATTCAAGCGTACACAGGTATAAATGTTGTTATTTGGAAAGGATAAACAGAAAGGATTAGAAAGAGTATGCTGTCACGATGTTAATACACTAAGATTTAATACACGATGAGAATAAAGATACAATAATTAAATTGTGTAAATTAATTGAAAATAAAATTCAGATTCGTAATTCCGAAAGTGTATAAAAATAAAAGGAAACAATTTTTGATTACTTCCTTAGCGGCAATTGGCGTAAAGATTCAAATATGTAGCAAAAAATAGTAGTTTTAATCTTTTATAAAAACTAAATGCAATATTACCCAATTTGATATACCATTGTACATCTGTTTGATATCATTGACTTTACCGGAATTTCTTAACTTGTATTCAAATCTGGCTGTGTTTAAAACTATTGCAATTTTAAAGTTTTTAATTGACAAAAAAATACAACATACAACATGCATGATTTTTTTTTAGTTTCTTTTTAACATTTTATTCTTACATAATTAAATTCATTTGACAATCATTTACACGAACTTTTTGTGAAAAGAATATCAATTATCTAAGCTAAGGCATTATTTCTTTTGAGGATTTTTGAGGATTTTTTTAAAAATTCTATGATAATATTTGTGCAATGTTGAACATGATAGCCGTCATTAATCCAAATAAGTAATACAGTAGTTGTAATAAAAGTTATATTTTAGTCATGCATAACTGATATTGACGAATTTATAATAGTTCGTCCATACATCGTTGTTCTTGAAACAATCATTATTAGTATACATGTAAGTTTCCTGACGTATAAGAGCCATTGAGGATGAGCTCCAGAGAAATCAGACTAGTGGCGTTTCGTTCGTTCGTTTGTTGGGAAAGGAGAGGAAATGCAACCGCTTGTACAGATAAACGACAGAATTACCATACAAGCATTTATAGTCAACACAATCAGAAAGAGTTCCCATCGTTAGACGGGGAATATGAAGGCTTCCAAGAATTAACAAGTGACATGTCTAACTCTGAACAGTTAGAAAACAGACTATCGACATCGACCGCTTGTTCTTAATATTTGAAACTGTATGCATATATATACGTATACGTTTATGATATATATAGTGATGAGTTCTTGCGTCTGACAAAAACTAAATTCCTTCATGGTTATATCTTGCCATAGTATTACGTTTATATTGGTTTGTAAGGTGATTACTCACAATTGTTATTTGAAAATCCTGTTTGTGAGATGTAGATTCATTTCAATACAGAAATTTCGTCTATATATTTCACAAGTGTATAACACGGAGAAGCTCTGAAGGTCCATTACTCCCATTTTGTTTGGGTGTGAACCATCGATGTTTACAGCAATATCACAGAATAAGATGATGATGGTAGAAAGAACTATGGGCGTCATGTGGCAAATATTACATGCATATCGGACAATGAGTTGTCAATCTGTATGAAAAGATTTCCAATACAACCATATTATTGAGAAGGAATGTTTACATGCTATACTCTCGTACTAGTATTACAGGGTTCTTGTGGCGTTCACCTTAGACACACATCTTTTTAACGATGTTTAAAAAAAAGACAGAACCAATTTAATGTCATATTTCCCTATTTTTTAAATATAACTAAAAGTCTTTTATCTGACAAGAATACCCCTATTTAGCGAACAAGTAATTTATTCTTTTTTCTGTTATTGAATACCAAGAAAGAAAATAAATCCCGAAATTAATTTGAAACTTTGATACTCAAAAGTTTCCCAGCAAAATATTCACATTCCCTGGGGATAATTAGTGTTCGTCCAGTGGCATATATAACAATTGTGATGACGAATTACTTCCTTTGTTCGAGAACAATCTTATTGAAATATAAATCTGTGATTTTACTAGGTCCACAGCTTCAATGAACCAAAGCAAAAGTTATACATCGACCTGTATTTAAATCAAATTGGTTCTCTTATTCTTCTGGTATACAATAGTCTATCGACATTCGATGATTACATACTGTTGGCATACGTGGACTAGTCTATTTACAACACTTTTACCCCTATTTATTCAAAATATATGTTTTTTTCTTATGTTCAATGTATATGTTACAGGCATTTTCTAAATTTAGGCATTTTGTAAAATGCCTGAAAGTTTTAGGCAATCTGTAAAATGCCTGCAAGATTCAGTCATTATACATAATGACTAATTTTTCTAGGCATTTTATAAAATGCCTAGAAAAATTACAAGGCACTTTACAAAATGCCTGAAATTTGTTTAAAATAAAGAAATATTAAAAATAAAAACAAATGGCAGCTTTGAACACCAGAACGGTTTTATTTATGATAATTATTACTGAATGAAAAAAGAAGAGTTTAATTAATCAAGAATAAGATTTACTAAATTATTCCAAACAACTTGACAATTATTTATCATTTTTCAAAATTTCTCATATGTTTGGATGACAGAACTGTTACTCAATATTTGTCCAGAACTTTTGTAAATACATAATTGTTTGGCGCAAAATCTTGTTTTAGCACTTCAACCATATTTGGAGAAACTTGAATCATCATACATTCGTTATAACAATTGTCCATTGACCCCTTATTGAGTTATTGCCCTTTATAGTGAATTTTAAACATTTTTTTTTTATATTTTTTGTAATCTTTTTCAAAAATAAATTTAAACCTAGCCACAATTTCCAATAGGCTATCTTGATTGAAAACTGTATCTGATGACACTACCACCATATCTTTGCATCACATCAAAACACAGCCTTGTATGACAAAACCCATATTGCAGAGGGGAATTTGTTTCGATGTGGGTGTATAAAATTAAAATTCTCATTATTTCTGAATGGGAATATTAAAAATTGTCGTATGATAGTAAAATGCAAAACTTTCTTCACGTTAAGAACTCTACATTTTTTATTTTTATTTATGGTTGTTCTGCAGGTGTATTGTCTGTCCTTATCCAAAATACCTTCATTTCAATTGCAAGCGTCTGTCCTTTATTCGGGTCAATCCCCTACAGAACTATAAACCCATATGGATTGTAACCAATTTGTTCTTGTCTAAAAAAAAATGCATGACATATTTGCGACTGAAAGAAAACAAAAAAACTATCAGTCAATAAAAAAAAAATCTCTGCTTCCTTTTTTTCATTTTAATTTACTATTTTGAATCCTAATTTCTAAAATTTCTGTTGTAAATTTTGTTCTATTGACAGAAAAATTTATCCTTTTGCCATTTTGACAAAGTAATCACAAATTCACTACTGGTATCTGAAATACAGAGTGAGTATGTACTTTATGTAGTTCAAAAAAAAGTACACATCATATGATATACAACCCTTCCCAGCTGGTTTTTGGAAAATAAATTAATTCTTACGAACCATAAGTTATTTTCTTTACAATATATTGTGATTTTGTCCACTTTTTTCAAAGATAACTTTCTTCTACAAATCGCCTGAAACTGAACAGGCAATTTGTAGAATTTTGCTTCAAAATTTCAGTCATTTTACAAAATGACTAGGTATTTTTAGTCATTTTGTATAATGCCTGTCAACATTAGGCATTTTATAAATTGACTGAATATTCAGTCATTTTACAAAATGCCTAAATTTAGAAAATGCCTGTAACATATACATGTATATATTTTAAATTGCGCTATAGTTCCGTAACTTTCTATCCAGTCGTATAAACGAATCGTCGGCAAGAGCGTACATTTTTTTAAATCAATATTTCTGGTCTGTTCCAATCTGTCCTTCACTATTGACAATGACTATATATTACATTTTCCCAAATTCACCATTGGAAAAAAAAATTAAATAGATTTTAATTTCATCAATCTTATTTTTTGGGTATTATTTATATGTTTATGAATTATATTCTTTACACCAGAAATGTTATTTATAAACAAGCGTATGAGTTTAGTAATGACAAGTAAGACAGAGTTGTATATTATTCATCTGATAGTTCAAAATGGAAAGTTATAAGTTATAAGTTATCAGCCGTGTACACTGATCAATACCTGCAGAAGTGAAACGATGCATGAACTTGCAAGCCCGACAGGAAATCGCTTGAATACCTGGACGTGTCACCTCACACCCCTCACAATACCTTTGGAAGTAATACCTTTAGCCATGCTGGTGATCAGATGAGGGAAGATTAAAATATATTTGTTTATTACATTAAAGAATTATGAACAAATTAGATTTTCGAAAACAATTTTCACGGAACACTTATTTATGATTTCAACTTTGACTTTTCACCTAATTCCAATATCAACAGTTTAAAAACAACAGACCATGGTAATTTAAAAAAAGTAAGAATATTTTTCGTATCAAGTTAGTTAGTCGGATAAAACAACCGTACGATTGACAAGATATCGACACGCAATTACGACTACATCGGTTACTGTAGTTTTGTTTCTTTGTGGTTTATAGACATATCGTTTTTATTAATCGGGAAAGAAGACAAAATGGCGGATCGCAGAGAATTGATACTCTAAATTTAAAATCGATGGTGATCGCTTATCTAGCGGAATAAAACTTTAATATCTATGAATTTGAGCATTTTTATACAGAATGAACATAATATCAATTTTTGATTTTTTTGCGAAGTTTCCCTTTAACAGTTTTCTCAAACTTTTTATTTAACAATGACACTCTTTTTTGTAAAGCAACTTTTTGTTTATTTAATATTTGCTGCTGTTCTGAAAGTGTATGCTTTTCAGCTTCTTTTTCAAATAAATGTTCCCACAAATCATCTATTTCATTTTTGTATTTTTCTAAATCCTCTCTTAATACATCTTCATTCAAAATTATGCCTTCCTTCTCACCCAATTCTTCCCATAATTGTTCATTTTCATCTGTTTTAGATTTCAAATCTTGGGTCAATATTTTTATTTTTTCATTCTTTCTTTTCAACTTTTTATTTACATTTTTAATGCCATATGTCCCTAACTTAGACTTAGCTTCAGCAAGCTGTTGAATTTTAGTGTCTAGTTTTTCAGACTGAATTTTATATTTTTCCTCTAATTTGTTTAAAGTACTTTTCAATTTTTCATTGTTGTTATTGAATTGTACTGTTTCTGAATTACACTCAGTTATAATTGTATTACAATTTATTACAAGAGACTCATAACTCTCTTTTAAAACATTGTAATCATCAATGACCTCATCTAAATCATCAGATTTGTTTTCTAGTTTCCTCTTTAAAACCCTATTTTCTATTACAACTTCTTTTGTTTTATCAACAATCTTTTTTGCCAAAGCTTGTCTATCACCACTGAAAGAACCAATAATTGCATCTTCCCTTCTTTCAGGAAATTTGAAAATACTACCTAAAAACCCTTCAACATCTTTATTCTTATTCTTTTTCATTTTCTTAATTTTATCTACACTATCTTTGATTTTCCTTCTTACACTGCTTTCATTATAGTTACAACTTTTATTACCAGTAAGAGCAAAAAGATGTGAAATACATTGATCTTCACTGTGACAAAATGACCTCAATTCACAAATAAAACCAATAGGAACTTCCTTTACAACATATTTGAACTTATTCAAAATTTCAATAGAAATACCAAGTTTTTCAGAAAAAGGTCCAAGATATTCAACACAAGACACTGTCTCTACTTGAGAAGAACTTGACACACTTTGATCCATCTTGAAACTGTAACTGTACTGAACTTGCTTGAATCCTATAATCCACAAAGACATGAAATAATAAGTACCAGAAGACTAACAATTACTGACATTATAAGAAATAATTGTAGGCAAGATTATTTAATCAAGATTACATTTAGTCATTTTAGAACAAAAAAGACATACAATCTTAAGACCAGTTCACACCCTCATTAAGTTCAAGATTTATTTTCATAAAGAAGAGGTTGAATGCCTATTTTTACAAGAAATACAAACTGTAATGGATTATATCATTTTTCATTTATTATCAAGCTGTAAAATAAAATTTTGTCAGTAGATCTATTCAATCAGATACTCATTTGACCAGAACAATTATTATAGTACTACTACTAGTAGAATTCAATTACCCTAAAATAGCTCTATAATAAATATTCTTTGAAATCCATCCTTAGACTTTGTTAATTAATTAATCTGCTATGACCTAGAGAGAGAGAAAAAAAGAGAATAAAGAACATGAGAACAACTTTAAAAAGGTTGCAACAATATGTCAAGTCCCCATTTAAATCCAAGTTCCATACTGACCATAGATCCATTACTCTCCATTCTTTTATCAAATTTTGGCAGCAAAAATATAAAATTTCTTGACCCATCCATGTTTTAATAATAAACCTCTGATTTCATTTTAAATATGTCATTATATGATTATTTCAGAAATACTGATTCACAATGAAGTACTTTACAACAGACTGTGAATGACAGAATTGTCTAGGATAACTAGTAGTAGTATAACACAACAGAAATGACAATTTCAAACAAGAGGCTCTCAAGAGCCTGAATCGCTCACCTTAATTCTTTTGGTTAAATCTCTCATCAATGATTATTTTGGCTTTTCAATTTATTTAAATGTTTTTTGGATCGTCCTATTTTCTTCAAAAGCCAAAAAAAAATAATCATTTTCTCCTATGTTCTATTTTAGCCATAGGAGCTATGTTTCTTGACATACAAGGAAATAAAATATAAAATTTATACTAGATACTCTGAAACTCATTTAGCCTAAGTTTGGCTGAAATTGATACAGCAGTTTCAAAGGAGAAGATTTTTTAAAGTAAGTCAACATGATGAACAAATTGTGAAAAAAGTCTTTAAAGGGCAATAACTCCTTAAGGGGTCAATTGACAATTTTGGTCAAATTGACTTAATTGAAGATCTTACTTTGCTGAACATTATTGCTGTTTACAGTTTATTTCTATCTATAATTATATTCAAGATAATAAACAAAAACAGCAAAATTTCCTTAAAATTATCAATTCAGGGGCAGCAACCCAACAACAGGTTGTCTGATTCATCTGAAAATTTCAGGGCAGATAGATCTTGACCTGATAAACAATATTACCCCACGTCAGATTTGCTCTAAATGCTTTGGTTTTTGAGTTTTAAGCCAAAAACTGCATTTGACCCCTATGTTCTATTTTTAGCAATGGCGACCATGCTTGTTGATAGATCATAACTTCGGATACAATTTACAAACTAGATACCCTAAGGAACATTCAGTTAAAGTTTGGAAGTATTTGGCCCAGTAGTTTCAGAGGAGAAGATTTTTGTAAAAGATTACTAAGATTTACGAAAAATGGTTAAAAATTGACTATAAAGGGCAATAACTTCTAAAGGGGTCAACTGACCATTTCCGTCATGTTGACTTATTTGTAAATCTTACTTTGCTGAACATTATTGCTGTTTACAGTTTATCTCTATCTATAATAATATTCAAGATAATAACCAAAAACAGCAAAATTTCTTTAAAATTACCAATTCAGGGGCAGTAACCCAACAACAGGTTGTCTGATTCATCTGAAAATTTCAGGGCAGATAGATCTTGACCTGATAAACAATATTATCCCATGTCAGATTTGCTCTAAATGCTTTGGTTTTTGAGTTATAAGCCAAAAACTGCATTTGACCCCTATGTTCTATTTTTAGCAATGGCGACCATGTTTGTTGATAGATCAAAACTTCGGATACAATTTATAAATTAGATACCCTAAGGAACATTCAGTTAAAGTTTGAAAGTATTTGGCCCAGTAGTTTCAGAGGAGAAGATTCTTGAAATAGTTTACGACGACAGACGACGACAGACAACAGACGACAGACGACGGACGCCAAGTGATGGCATAAGCTCACTTGTCCTTCGGGACAGGTGAGCTAAAAAAGGGGGGTGGTAAACCAATGTACTTTATTTCAGTGAATCAGTAATATAATACCAGTCAAAGTGCAAATAATAGAAGAAGTAACTTAATTCTTGATATTTAACTTCAATAATATCTCGTAACTTCCAACAAACAAGCAAATTAGTTCCCTAATAGTTAGTTGTCAATCATGACGGACAGAATTTTCATGTGAAAATGGCGTCCATAATTCTGGTGTCACCACCTCCCGATAAAGTATTTTCCGCACGTATTTCTTGAGCTAATATACAAAACAATACTCGAATTATGTTGTAAAAACATTCATCTTTTCAAATTTTTATCCCCACAATACTTTCGCACGCTCGTTTTGAGAGAAAAACAACGATTTTTGACAAATTACCTCCGTAGATTCCTTAAACGACACGCTAGAATGTTCGGGGTTTCACTATTATGAACCACAGATATTCTATTTTAAAAAGAATCAAACCGAGGGAACCAATCAGATAACAGTTCCAGCGGAGTTCCGTTTATAAATGGCTTCTGACGCGTGTATCCAGATAAAAATAGGTGCCAATCAATAATAATTTATCACGCACAGAAACATAATGGTGTCCATAACTTCATACACAGATAATCAGAGTTTTAATTGTCGGATTTAAATAAAGTTGGTATTATTGAAAAGCTCTTTAAAAATGAAATTTATTGATATATAAAACATTTGTATTTATTCTTTATCCCCAGATAAAATAAAGAAAGTTCTACACACGTTAAGAATTTTTATCGTTTGTTGTAGTTTTCTCGATAGCCAGATCACGTGACTAAACACCCTACCATAGAGCAGACAACAGCCGAAGGCCACCAATTGGTCTTCAATGTAGCGAGAAACTCTCGTACCCATAGGCGTTCTTCAGCTGGCCCCTTAAAAAATATGTATATCAGTACAGTGATAATGGACGTCATACTAAACTCTGAATTATACACAAGAAACTAAAATTAAAAATCATACAAGACTAACAAAGGCCAGAGGCTCCTGACTTGGGACAGGCGCAAAATTGTGGCGGGGTTAAACATGTTTATGAGATCTCAACCCTCCTCCTATACCTCTAGCCAATGAAGAAAAGTAAACGCATAACAATACGCACATTAAAATTCAGTTCAAGAGAAGTCCGAGTCCGATGAAACAAAAGAAAATAAATAAATGACAATAATACATAAATAACAACAGACTACTAGCAGTTAACTGACATGCCAGCTCCAGACCTCAATTAAACTGATTGAAAGATTATGTCTTCATCACATACATACCTTGTAGTATGCCCAACTTAGACAGCTCTGTATAACCTTCACTCATACTAATACTTGACTTATTTGATCTTAATTCTGTTGTTTCCTGTGATCGCTCCTCGTCTAATAATATAGAAACTACCTGCAAATAAAGATACAAAAAAATATTAGTTGATAAACCAATTGATTTTGGCACGCAAGTCAATAGAAGACAAGAAAAAATGTGTAAAGAGCTCTCCACTCCCCACTCCTATTTTGTATAAGAATGTTAAAAAACCTTGTTTTGCTATTTAAAACCCTAAAATCATGGATTCAATGACATGGTTGGTATGGTCTGATAAATTGTCAAAATTCTTGTTCTTTTTACGTATTATTCCCTTATTTACTTATGAAATAATTTAAACTTTTCCTGTATGTTTCATATACATTCAAACCTGCTCTAGAGACAACTGTATTAAACAAAAACCTGTGTTAAAAGACCACCAATATAAGATCCCTGTGTAGTACATTTCATATAAATTGAACCTGTATTGAAAGACCATTTGTCTTAAGAGACCACTTTTTGCTCTCCCTTTAGTGGTCTCTTAAAACAGATTTGACTGTATATATTTAAAAAAAATGTTTTTGTCTAAAACACAAGACGTGACAAGTCAGTCGCAGCATACAAACTTTTTCACCATGATTAATATATAGAAGTACAGCTATATACCCACTGAGTCGCAAAAAAAAGAAATATTTTACCTGTCCAGCCTGTTGTATGAACTTAGAAAGACGTCCTAAGTCTTGTTGTTTATTCTGTTGTGACTGTTCTTCATCCTCAAAGTCTTTTTCACCATCACCTCCTGCAAAGAATTAAATCATAATTTACTAAAATACCAATACAATGTAAAAGAGCATTAAACTTAAAATTACTTGTCAGATTCATAAATTTTCTGTTTTTATTCTAAATCGATTTGATGTTTTGTCAGATAATTACTTTTGATTCGTATGGATTCATTTATTTTGTGGATTTTTGTTGGTATTAAAAACTGTTTTCAATTTCATATTTTTGGTTTGCCTTTTCCACTTTATACAGCACTAAAAATAATGAATTCATAGTACTTCGGTTTAAAATTTACAGCTTACTAAAGCATGGCGTTGTGGGAGGGGGAAAATAACTTAAAGACCAAACAGCCTATTGTTTGTGCGCATCAACTAACGCAACTTGGTAGTGACATAAAAGCTCTATGACGTTGTTTCTAGCAATGAAAGAACGTCAAATTATAACATCCTATTTGCGTTTTTCACAGATTCCAGCATGGTGTACGCTTAAAAATATGTCTCCCTAGAAAAGAGGAATAAAGTGTCAAGCTGATATCTTGTGGAAATTTAACACAAATGAACACAAAAGCTACTACACTATATTTAACCTTTATTCTAATGAAAATAATAAAATGTAAATTTTGATCTAGACTTTTGCATTTGCGTCGATCTGCATTTCATTTTTTTTATTCTTTCACATGCGTAGAATTATGATAAACATTTCTCCTGATCTTTAAACTGAGATCAACACTTTGGTTAGCTTGTTTGTATATTTTGTATAATTATATTTGTGTAACATCCAATTGAATTTAGATATCATATATACAGGTTTACATACCTATACATGCAGTAGGAAATTAGCTGTAAGGCAAAACCCTTAAAAATACTCAGCAAATGTGAATTAAAATCAAAATTTTTGGTCTTTAAAACTAAATTGTTGTAAATTTTTACTTATGACAAAAACAATTTCAAGAATAACATCCAACATAAAATCTCTCATTTACTGTAGCTACAACTAAGACTGGAAAGATTCAGAAAACAAATTTCTATTTTCAATGCCAGCAAAAAACTTTTCTTTGTTTTAATTTTAAAAATGGGCAATTTAGATTTATAATATTTTATCCTGTTGGAAAAATCTTACTTTGAAGTTTTCAATGGAAAATTGTTTCTAAATGAATTTTTGAATTAAAAACTTTTTGTATTTTATACTTTCTGTCTCGTTTATTCAAAACACGTGAGGTAGTAATAACAGGAATTGTATTTCATGATAGATGTTTTAGAATCAAAAACTTTAAAATATATTTTAGCAATATTTTTAATTTCCTTATATTTTAAATATTCAGAAATAATGAATTCACAAACTCGATCAAATAATTTCGTTCGTCTTAGTCTGGAAAATAACGGTATAAAGAAGTCTGTCCATGCTTTAGTGTGTCTGTCCGTCAACAGTAGCGAATGAGTTCGTTACGACAAACTTCTGAAATTGACGCCAAAAAAAACCCACACGTCTAGGGTAATATAGTCAAATACTCTGTAAGTTAGCCTGTGCCGTTTCAATAATTTTGCTAATTAGGCCAGACTTTTTATTTTATCTGTTTAACGAGAAAATTTGTAAAAAATTAGGGTCGAGGGGGCGAAATAAAAAAAAAATAAAAGTGCAAAATTGGTCCAGTCGACACTAAAAATAAAAATAAAACCATTATAAGTGACTTTTTTTTTTTTTTTTTTTTTTTATAAGAATTTATCAGAATACAAGAACAATGAAATGAGAACAGACCAGTATATTAACCCAGAGAAATATAAATACATATAAACCCTTCTATTAATATAAACATAAAAACTATGTTTTAATTCTGTATTTCCACTAATATAGATCCATGGCACCACTCAAATATATCAACCTCGCTGTATATATACTATATATGTATATACCAGTCACCCAGTCAGGAACCTCTTAGTGTATGCAGAGACATATATATACACAAGTGTATATATGTTTCTGGTGTAATTTATAGTCCAATTGAGAGTTAAGCAACTTTAACCTATAAATTGAAACAATGCTTATACATGGAAATATATACATTTATAATCAAAAAGATCTAACCAAAAGTATGTTATTGGTGTGGAATGCGTAATTTTCCCTTTTGGGATCATTTTTTGTCTGTCAGCAGTGCCATTCATGCGTCTGTAGTCATTATCGCAAGAATCCGGATTTCGGTCATAGCAGGTCCATTTCCGATGAAATCCCGATTCCGATCCGTAGTTCTACAAATTTAAATGTCGGACGAAGAAAAATTTACAAAAATAAACGATGTTTGATACGCTATTTGGAAAGGAATATGACGTTTCTAATGCAATACATGGATGACAAGTTTACTTGAGGCTAATTTCATCAAGTTCTGATGAAGTAATAACTGATTTTGCCGAAAGTTAGAATGATTTGATGTACGCTCTCGTGTAACAAGTATGAAAAGCATGCCACCAGCTTAAAAATCTTTTAGAAGAAAATATATCGTTTATGCCTTGAATTTCTTTACTTTTAAATGAAAATTGCTGTTTCAATGACTTGGTAAAAATTAAATATTACCGATAACGAAATTGACTGAAAGCGAGTATCGTGAACAACACATTTTATTTTTTTCTGAGGATTTCGTAACAGTCGGCGGGAAAAATAATAATAAAAGTAAGAAGCATTACTTTTATTTTTATTCTAAAATCGGGAAAGGTGGAGTCGGCGGATCTCGTTAAACAGATAATAAAAAAAGACTGGCCTTAGGGACAAAGGACAAAAAAGACTTTCATAATAAAAGCATTGTATAATGTTATTTCAAACAATTTTCCATTCCCACTGATTGTTTTCTGAAGGTTTCAAATATTGTGCGGCAACAACATCATAAGATCTAATGAGATACATACATTTAATATCTTGTATTACCGGATAATGAAGTAAGTGAATATAGTTGTTATTCTAGGAAATTATAATGTGTGTTCCCAATGTCCAATTTGCGATTTTTTTCAAATAGTGCGCCAGCAAGGAAACTTTGTACTATGAAGTCTAGATGCAATGTTATGAAGAAAGACAACTCTTTTCTTCAAAACGAACGAGAAAAAAACATGAAAATCACTCATAACTTTTTTGAAAGGTTGGTGACATACACTTTTTTTGGCTTTATTTTGAAAAGTACACATGGCACTTTCCTTCTTGAAATCTTTATGAAGAATTCAGTGGTAGATATTTTTTAATACTGGAAATGTTTTTCATTTTTACGTTTTATTTTTGGCGGGAATGAAATAAATCATATTTGTAAAGATCAAAACAATATGAGTCTTACTCTCTTGAACCTGTATTTGATAGATACAAATATATTGTTTAACCTGAAACAAGAATTATGCTTGTAGGTTTGATATAAAGGATTTTTTAGTTTAGATATCAAGCAAATGTTATGTTATTTATTCGGGAAAACACAAAACTGAGGTTGCTATAGTGACAAAACTAAGTCGGTGACCCCCAATTTTTTTCATCAAATTTTGTTCCTTTAATCGTGAAATACCTTCACACAAAATTTTACAGAACAAGAATGTGTCCCAAGTACACGGATGCCCCACTCGCACTATCATTTTCTATGTTCAGTGGACCGTGAAATTGGGGTCAAAACTTTAATTTGGAATAAAAATTAGAAAGATCATATCATACGGAACATGTGTACTAAGTTTCAAGTTGATTAGACTTCAACTTCTTCAAAAACTACCTTGACCAAAAACTTTAACCTGGAGCAAACGGATGCACAGACAGACAAACGGACACACGGAGGCACAGACCAGAAAACATAATGCCCCTCTACTATCATAGGTGGGGCATAAAAATCACTGGTAGAAATAAATAGGCTGTTTGGTCTTTAATAAGAATGGTGTACATAATAAACCCTTCACTTTTCACAATTTGTTTGAAAAATTACCATGTGTCAATAAGGTGCTTTTATTGTTGTTCTTCATTTCGAAAGTTCTTTGGCAATGAACTTTATAGCATGTGTGTTCTCAACCAGTTTGTTAGTCAATTCTTGTTCTTCGCTATTTGTTTTCACTGTTTATAGGTATTGTGAAAATTAGTACAATATAACACCATTTACATTAAAGCTCAGGGAAGAAAGCCATAATAATTTTTTTTTTAGACAATAGTCCCACTTACTGCCAGATCCAGCAAAGTCTTCAGGTGGATGTTGTGTCCATTTATTTCTCATATCAATCTCTTCTGTTTGTATATCACGGTCTATAGCATCATCATTGGTCTGCACGTAGGCCTACAATCATGTTACAATAAAAATTATATTTCTTTTTACTGCTAACATCATACATGTGTTAACCAATTTCTGTCTCATGATCTTTACTATTTTACTTTTAAGATTGCATCCATGTGTAAGCAAATGTCATATTTTTAAAGTAAACTTGTGCAGATGGAATATAGGAAAAGTTATTATGTTTAAAAACAGAATATTGATTTCAATACTAAAACAATATTCACAAGAGTGCACACGCTGAAATGTCTCGCCTTCTATACTAATCATTGATATTATGTTGATAGTCCTAAGTATAAAGCTAAGCTTTATTACAACTGTCACATAAACTTAACATTAACCAAAATAACTAAACAAAGACCAATGAACCTTGAAAATGAGGTCAAGGTCAGATGAACCATGTCAGGCAGACATGTACAGCTAACAATGCTTCTATACAACATATATAGTTGACCCATTACTTATAGTTTAAGAAAAATAGTCCAAAACACAAAAACTTAACACTGTGCAATGAACCCTGAAAATGAGGTCAAGGTCAAATAAAACCTGGGTGACTGACATAAAGATCATAAAATATTCTATACACCAAATATAGTTGACCTATGGCATATAGTATTAGATAAAAAGACCAAAACTCAAAAACTTAACTTTGACCACTGAACCATGAAAATGAGGTCAAGGTCACATGACATCTGCCCGCTAGACATGTACACCTTACAATCATTCCATACAACAAATATAGTAGACCTATTGCATATAGTATGAGAAAAACAGACCAAAACACAAAAATTCAACTATAACCACTGAACCATGAAAATGAGGTCAAGGTCAGATGACACCTGCCAGTTGGACATGTACACCTTACAGTCCTTCCATACACCGAATATACTAGCCCTATTGCTTATAGTATCTGAGATATGGACTTGACCACCAAAACTTAACCTTGTTCACTGATCCATGAAATGAGGTCGAGGTCAAGTGAAAACTGTCTGACAGACATAAGGACCTTGCAAGGTACGCACATATCAAATATAGTTATCCTATTGCTTATAATAAGAGAGAATTCAACATTACAAAAAATTTGAACTTTTTTTCCAAGTGGTCACTGAACCATGAAAATGAGGTCAAGGACATTGGACATGTGACTGACGGAAACTTCGTAACATGAAGCATCTATATACAAAGTATGAAGCATCCAGGTCTTCCACCTTCTAAAAAAAAAGCTTTTAAGAAGTGAGCTAACACCGCCGCCGTAGCCGCCGTAGCCGCCGTAGCCGCCGCCGGATCACTATCCCTATGTCGAGCTTTCTGCAACAAAAGTTGCAGGCTCGACAAAAATGATTTGGATATAGGTCAAGACTAAAACTAACATGTTGAAAAACATCAGCTAACACTTTAAAAGTATCAGGTCCATGTGCAAATTTTCTTTAATGGAAAGGAAAGAGATAAGGAGTATTTTATGTGATAATGTGTTTTAGTGTGTAGAAAATAACCAATTTTTGTGGGTTCTGTTGGTACATTGTGGGAACAGGTGTCTACCAAATAAAAAAATAAAAAGTTCAACAAATTATATTTTTTTTCTAAAGGCTTTGTCTGCAGAGATTGACAAAACCAGGAAATCAAATACTGTGGATTCATTTTAATTAGTTGGATACCAATTTTCGTGGGTTTCCTGGGTCCAGGTGAACCATGAATTCAAAAGCTCAACAAATTGCAAATTATCTATAGGCTTTATATGCAGATATTGGTAAAACCACAAAATTAAATATCAAAGAGAATGATATCCCCAATCCACAGTAATTGGTACCCACAAAAATAAATTCACATTATTCACTGAAATGCAAGTTTTCCTCTATCCAGGAAAATAAATGAATCTACAGTATGTTGAATATTGATTTCTGTAATAAAATCTTGAAAAGAAATAGAGAATATGTCAAAGAGACAACAATCACACCAAAGAGCAGATAACAGACCAAGGCCACCAACGGGTCTTGATCACAGTGAGAAAATATCACACCCTGATACACCTATTGTGGATAATCCTATAGATGTAACAGTAGTGTTTGATTAAAACTGTACCTGTCGTGTGTCAGATCTACCATAACTTCTAATATACAACTCATATTCTTTGACTGGAGGCAGATCCATTATATCAAAGGTTACTGTGTCTAATTCTATCATTTCTAACAGATCTCGAGCACGTTTAGATGTCTTTCCATAGGTTTTCTGGGTCATGACCTGTCTCTTTGCTGACAAAAAGTTGATAGCACTGCTTTTTGGACGTGTCCTCGAGACAGGTTCATCTGGACTGCTGTCCCTGTATCCTCTACCTCTATCATCAGGCTAAAAAATATTCATTTAGGATGTACTAAGGTGAGGTTTAGAGATTTGTATCAGATTTTTAGACTCTTTGGCTTTTTCCATCAATACAGCTTATAATATTTTGCCCCATAACACCCTTCGTTTTTTTCATATCAGACTTTAGTATACATAGTTCATAAAACTTCATTTACCATAAATTTAAGCAGATTCTTGATGTCTTTTCTTTTGATTTGAGACCTAAATAATACAAAGGCTAAAAATCTGAGTCAACCTTTTACCGCCATTTTTCAAAAAGCAAATATCTCTAAAAAAGAGTTCCATAACCTATCAATATTTCAAGCTTATTTTGTTCCTTAACAAATGCACTTCTGGCTTATCTTGATTTTTTATAATTTCACGTAAGTGCATCCTTAATAAGGTAAAGAAATAATCTTATGTTCTTCTAGGGACGTTTAAGCATTGTAAAATTACAGTATTGTGTCCATTAAATCCGAGGGAACTTTCAACCACAGTTCTATCTTTTTCACAATCTTTCAAATAATTTTGACTCTTGCTGTAGGTATCTGTGATCTCTAGATGTGGCTAATTCATCAAACACATATTTAATTACTGATTAGAAACAAAATATTTCTAATATCACATTTTCGTTATGTTACTTATATTATCCTTATTTTACGAAATTTTCCTTTGATCTTACTCACTAATTATTTCCTTTCTCAAGTGATATGAAAAATTATGGCTAGAAACTAAGGGCGCACATGCCGTTGCCAGTGAAATTAACAACGTTGTCATAGGTAAAATAGCCATAATCAGGTTATCATTGGTCATCTCAACTTGATTGTTTTTCTCACTTTCAACGTGTCGACTATAGCGAGAAAATCAATGTCTTTGAGATGACCAACGATAATCTATAACTATTACTGATAACATATTTACCGAGTCAGATCTGTCATATTTGTCCTGTTTTGAGGAATCTTTATATAATCTATCATTTTCTTCATCTAAAGCTCGTAAAACATCATTCATCTCATCATCCTGAAATAGATTGTATAATGTATTCCTAAAAAATGTCAATAGCCTCCCTTGATTTCATCATTTTTTAAGGTCTTTCAGATAGATGTTTCATTAGAAATTTTACCACATTTCTTTATTTATGAAACAAAATACAATGGACCAAGTCAGAAATAGTGTCTCTTAATGATAAAAGAAACTCATTTTTTTAAGACATTCTGTTAGGTCTAGCTATCAGTTATCAGAAGACTGAGGTTGTACAATGTAATTCACAAGGGTTGAGGTTCATTTTCTTAACTAGGACCATTCACACATAACAAAAAACTTTTGATTGTTATTGTTTTCCTCTCTGATACATAGGCCAGTTTACATCATTATTTATTCTTTTCCTTGCAACATTTTCTCCAAAGTCTTTGAATCTGTTAATAATAGCTAATAAGTAATATTAAATTATAAATTGAATTATTCAAATAACTTGATAGATAAGTGCTGTATTATATCAAAATATGAAATAAATACTTGTCTGAGGGCAAACATAGAACTTTAGTCTTATTAACATGTATCCCACATTTTATTTTATTCAATATTATTATAATAAATATATGTAAGCATGTATACTAATATTACTATTTTTGATAGTAAAAAAAAAATCCAGAAATAGTCTAAATTGTGTGCTTCCTAAAATTAAATATATATGCATGCTCAATGAATACCTTGTATATCCTATAAATTAGGATATTGATTATAAAGTGAAAATTTGCAAAATTTAAAACCAGCCATATCATATGTGTATTATACTTTCGCACAAAAAAAAGAAGTGTTATTGCAATTAAATGAATCAAAGATTATCAACAAGATGAATAAGATTTTATCCTACCAAATTGCAACAATTACACCTTTTATAAGTTGTTTAAAGCCAGTATATTGCCCATGTTTTTTCTCTCATCATATTAATATTGTTCATATTTCACCTCCGCCACGGTTGATGCACAATGTTATACCATTCCTTGGTACATGTATTGTCTTAATATATACTTGTACAATACCAGTGTTATAATCAGAAACTCAAAATTTTTCTAATATATTTTGTAACAGGAACACATTTTGAATTATGTGCCGAAAGTCATTTCATATTCTACCTAATTTTTTCATACATGTTATTTCTTTTTGATTCAAGTTTTGATGTAATTAAAGCAGATCCTAATAATATTTGATGAATAAATTTTATGATCTAATCTAAATTGCCATGCAGGATAAATATGTGCAATAAGGAATTATATGTTGCAATAAATTTCACTATGTGCAATAAAAACAATTTCTAGAGATGTACCTTCAGAACCGATTGTGTTGTGAAATTTTCAACACACACAAAAACATTAAAGTAAGGAATTTGTGCAATAATGGGACACTTCATTGCACATTAATCAGACACAAAGATATTTACAGAATATTGCAGTCCATGTCGAGGTTGTCTAGGTGTTATAGATGACAAGTTTGTCTACAATAAATTTCAAGCTTTTAAACAAAGTAAAAATAAAATTGAGAATGGAAATACATACAAAGGCATACACATTAAGGGATTTTGCAATATTTTGATTGATTAATTGTTGATTGCTTATTGTCCAGGGGCAAATATTTCATTCATGTTCAGGATGATGCAACATCTTAAATAAATAATACCTAAAATAAGGGCTTATCTATTACCATGGTTGCTAGAGTGTTAAATGACTTTCTCTTATCCATAACATTGGCAAAAAGTCAAAAAAGTAGATTTTAAATATCATTCAAACCATCAACTAGCATATATTGTTATTTTGCTTTTGAATGTCTCAAACACACTATCTCTGATTTTTTAATAGCCTGCAACTGCAATTGTTTTGCTATAGAAGAAAATACCGCAAATTTCTACTCTAATAATGCAAAACAGCAATACATAATAAAATTTTAAAGAAAGGAAAAGCTGAATAAATTTTTTTATAAAGATTTGTGTAGTAACTTACGCTATGATTATATTCTGGTCTCTGATAAAAATAATATCTATAAGGTATAGCTTAGACATTACACTTTTATATCAAATATAAAAAAATTTGAATAAGGGAGTTTCTTTCTAGTAATGCAATGATATTCTACAAACTAGTTAGTTTAGTTGCATTTTAATATAAATTTCAACATTTTGAAATAGTTAAGTGTAAGTAATTGTAATTGTTAAAATACATAAATACATAAATACATGAAATGAGGTAATTAAAGAACAGTATTATGGGCCTTTTCAGAAACTCTTTTCGAAAACTGGAAAATACCTCTAAAATTGTAATTTTAAATTGATTATCTCTCTTGTCAGGAATAAGAACTGCTTTGCTGCAATGAAGCTCATTAAAGGATCAACCAGTAGTGGTCTTTAACCCTGTTTGATTCGTAAACCAGTATTTATACTAGCTAAGGAAATCTTTTTATTTAATAATAATTTTTAAATCAGGTTCAAGCTTTCTGATGTGAGTTTCTAGAAAGTCCCATAGTACAAGAACATTGGACAACACCTACTGACACAAACAAGGTCTTTATAGAGTAACCTACCTTCTTTGGTGGGTCCTCATCCTCTTCCTCCTCAAAGTCATCATCATAGTCCTGCAATAAACTTAACTTTATTATTTATAAGTTATTGTTTGTGTGTCAAAAAAGAAAACTAACAAATATAACTAACTCCAAGGAAAAATCAAAACAGAAAGTCCATAATCAAATGGAAAAATCAAAACAGAAAGTCCAAAATCAAACGGAAAAATCAAAACAGAAAGTCCATAATCAAACGGAAAAATCAAAACAGAAAGTCCATAATCAAACGGAAAAATCAAAACAGAAAGTCCATAATCAAACAGAAAAATCAAAACAGAAAGTCCATAATCAAACAGAAACATCAAAACAGAAAGTCCATAATCAAACGGAAAAATCAAAACAGAAAGTCCATAATCAAACGGAAAAATCAAAACAGAAAGTCCATAATCAAACGGAAAAATCAAAACAGAAAGTCCATAATCAAACGGAAAAATCAAAACAGAAAGTCCATAATCAAACGGAAAAATCAAAACAGAAAGTCCATAATCAAACAGAAAAATCAAAACAGAAAGTCCATAATCAAACAGAAAAATCAAAACAGAAAGTCCATAATCAAACAGAAAAATCAAAACAGAAAGTCCATAATCAAACGGAAAAATCAAAACTCTGACACATCAAACAAATGGCAAAATCAAAAGCCCAGACACACCAAACAAATGGAAAACAACCTTCATATTCTACAGGCTTTTCTTATGTAGAAAATGGTGGAATAAACCTGTTTTTATAGATAGCTAAACCTCTCACTTGTATGACAGTCACATATATTTCCATTGTCATTTCTGGTTTTAACAAATTTTTGCAAACAAGCATATATGAAATTTGAATTTTGTACAACTCTTAAAATTTGTGGTTAACCTCAATCAACCAATTTATTAGTACTCAAATATAATTAGTAATTTTAAAACAGTACCTCAAAATCATCCTCGTAACCTCCATATTCATTTTCCTCCTCATCTTCCTCCTTGGGTTTTGATCTGCCATTCACTGCAGATTTTGTTCTCACATCCTAAAATTTAAATAGAAGATTTTCATCTTCATAAAGAAGTTATACAAAGTCATGCAATATTTAAGGTTGACCTAACAAGAAATTTAACCCTGTGACCAGTTTTTTAAGGAAAATTTTACTTCATAGAAACAGTTTTCTATATGAAAACCTATGAATTAAATGATTTAGTCAGTCTGAGTAAAATTGCTGTATTCTTGTATTTTAATTTCAATACACCACAATTAATCCTTTAATATATCGGAAAGTAAATCTTTTTTAATTGCTTTGAGAAATTCCTCTGAAACATGCATATTTCATTGACCAACTTTTAATATTGCAGTTGTTTTGGATTATCATATTATTTGTGTATTTATAGTCATGTGATCAGGTATCACTGAAGTTAAAAAAGCTCTGTCCAATAAGGGATTTTGCACCATTACTAGTACAGTGAAATATCATGTTGGTTTTGATTAACTTTTATGTAAGTAAAATAACCCTAAAACCAAATAGAAAATTTTCTACAATAATAAACCATAACCTTTAACATTACAATACAATACAAATCAGTAACCTTTCCCATTACAATAATTAACTATAACCTTCCATATCACAGGAATAAACCATAACCACCAACATTAGAATGATCATTGAAAAGTACCATAACCAGAATAGAAAGACAAATTACAAAAATTTCCTAACAAATTAAATAGAAATGATTTTTTTTTCACACACAATTGCTACATATTTGTAGTGCGTAATGTCTATCGTTTTGTAATTAATATGCCTGTCTGTTTGTTTGTTTGTTTTTGTTTTGTATTTTAGTAACAATCCTATTGTTTGGATTTTAGACTAATAAAATTCTTATTCTCTTGAAAGATCTAGTACAAACTTATTTACATTTTCTGTAGGTTAAAATCAACACTGTCAATTGAATTTAACACTTTTTCATGTGAAATGTACGTGTTGAAAATTTTTGCCTTACACTTATAGATTACTTGAAATCTATTCTTAACAAACTTAATGTGATTTTTCGGTAAACATTGGCATTTTTTTTTCTAGTTTTCTACTATTTTGCAACAAATTAAAGGAAATGATAAAAAAAAAATCAAATAAAACGTTATTAAATGATTTTAGTTTTTCTATATTTGTTAAAAATTTAAAGAAAATAATAAATAAAAACAAGAATCAGTGTTCGCCCCAGAAATTTTGGATAGCATCACATTTGGCGTAAAAAAATGTATTTTTTTCAATGTAATTTGTCGCGTCGCGGCAATGCTCTATTTCCATTATGATATAATATATCATAATGGAAATAGAGCATTGCCGCGACGCGACAAATTATTGTTTATTACAAAATGTATTATATTTTTTGTATGCTATAGGTCCTTATTTGGTGAATAAAATATTCTTTTCAACCCTATTCTTTGTGTCAATATTGTTGAATTCATGACTGAGAATACAATTAAACTATAACCATGATAACAGTATTCTCAGTTTATGTTTTCTATATTCATTTATAGTTCCAGAATTATTTTTTCCTCTTAAGCCAAAAAAAAAATATATGTGTGGTTCCAGTTACCCTACCTACCCAGTTAAAAAAAATCTTTATCATGTCTATGAAATATATTGGTTCATGGTATTCAATGAATCAGTCCCAGTTGTTTCTTTTTATAAAAATGATATATATTCTTAACAAAGTTATCCAACAAAAAGTCTGTTAATGCTAAGTTTTCTCTTTAGGTATCATTGTTTTCTGTCTACTGTGCAAATGTAATTATTATCGGAAAATACGGATTTTTGTCATATCTGGTCCGGTTTCTTCGACCAGTAGTTTACACTAAAATATTAAATGGCCGCCGAAAGCAATGAAAAATACGAAAATAAACAATGTTTGACAAGAGATTTGGAATGAATATGGCGTTTTTAATGCATTAAATGGATGAAACATAAACTAAAGCCAATTATGATCATTTTCAAAGAAAGACCAAAACTTATTTAGCTCATAATCAAACTTTTCACTCTCGATTTACAAAAAGTGATAGGAAGAGAAAGAAAGTAATACTACTGTAATATTTTGCAAACCACGTGGTATTTATCATGTCATAAGTGACAGCTTGGGGTATTCCTATCCAAACAGTTATCCCCAAAGGGCAATTAACACCTATTTGATCACTCTTAATTGTCTATTGTCCGACTTGAAGGGATCAAAGGTGATATATTTTTTATGATTATAAGCGGTAATTAGATGAAAGTTCAAAATCTAGGACATGGCTTTGCATTGTAGAAACGAGGAAAATAACATCCTCAAAATAATTATAGCATCGCAGAAATTATTATAGCGTCGCGGTAATTATTATAGCGTCGCGGGAAGAAAATATAGCGTCGCGGTACCGCGACGCTAAAATGGCCTGGGGAGAACACTGAAGAATGTGTCCCCAGTACACGGATGCCCCATCCCCACTATCATTTTCTATGTTCAGTGGCGTGAAAATTAGAGAAAATCTCTACTTTGGCATCAAAATTAAAAAGATCATATCATAGGGAACATTTGTACTAAGTTTCAATTTGATTGGACTTCAACTTCATCAAAAACTACCTGGACCAAAAACTTTAACCTTAAAACTTTAACCTGAATCGGGACAGAAGGACGAACAGACACACAGACCAGAAAACATAATGCCCATAAATGGGGCATAATTACAAATAAAGGAATAAAGCTGTCTAAAATCACATGACAAGATAAGTACTCTATTGATTGTATGTGATAGTTACTATCATCAATAATAGTGAGATCATAGTTTTAAGCTTTACTTAAAGGGCTTTGATCATTGTTGAAGGCCTTACGGTGACCTATAGTTTATGTCTATGTCATTTTGGTCTTTTGTGGATAGTTGTCTCATTGGCAATCATACCACATCTTCTTTTTTATATTGACAGAAGTTTCGTTATTTTTTGTTAAAATAATGCAAATATTAAACAACCGATTCTTACACTTTGCCATTACATAAAAAATTAATACAAGCATTGAGCATGAAAATATCTCTTACAACTTCATAAAGTTTATCTGTTTCAAAAGTTTTAACAACCTGAAAGAAATAAGTAATTGCACGTAGGTCATGGAAAGTCAAATGTATTTGATTCCTAAAGCCATAAGTTAGGGAAATTTGTTGAAAATTGCATGAAACATTGTGAAATCTTATAGAATCAGATAAATTTTATATCTATGTATGGCCTAAACAATGAATCTAGGTGCATGTGCAAGTGTACGTATGATTTGGGTTAACAGAATATTAACCCTAACCAAAATATTTTTGTTTTTTCATAACATTGTCCTCAAATTTTCTTGCAGATAAATACCACATTTAGGAACAGGTGATGAACACTCAATAAAAACAGGTATTAAAAAAATTAAGAGGGTTACATTCATAACATAGGACTTCTGGGAACACACAACATTTATCCAATGAAAGGTTTCAAGCTGATCCTTTATTTCTTTCACTAAATATTCATACCCCCAGTTGCAGTTTTCTGGGGTACAATTTTAATGGAATTTGTGGCTCCATCCGACATAGGAATTTAGTATATAATCTGACAAATTACTTTTTTTAACCAAGATCAGGAGTATAAATCTCAACTCTGTCAATTTCATACCAAAAAACCATAAAATGTGATAAACAAGAAAAAGTACTTCCACAGCATTGCATTTAATCATAATTGAAATCTGATGTAAAAAAAATATTCTTTAAAGACTTTTTGTTTTAAAACATTATTGAAAATCTGATTTCAAACTAGATTTGTTTTAGCTTTACTTTTAAAAAAAACCCACCTGGTTCAACTTTATTCAAGGGTGAATGAAAAATTGAATTAATAAAATTGAGAATTGAAATGGGAAATATGTCAAAGAGACAACAAAGAGCAGATAACAGCCAAAGTTTACCAATGGGTTTTCAAGCTTAAGGTAGCAAGAAACTCCCGCCCGCACCCTGAGGTGGTCCTCAACTGCATAAATAAAAATAAATTTATTTAGGCTGTATCAACTTGAAACTTTCATCAATGTAAACTTACTCTAGATTTAGCTGATTTTCCTCTCTGAAATTAGGGTGATAGCTTATATCATTACAAGTTACTAATTCAAAACTGCTTTCGTTTCATGTAAATTACAGAAGGTTGTTTGAAGGTGGTTTATTCTTCAAGTAGTCCAAAGAATATGTTCATATGTATAATTTTTTAAAACTATTTAACTTTTAAACTATCCAAAGCATAATGCAAATAAACTAATACATTACATTATACCATATATACTCTTATGGGCTAAGTGCCCAAATAAAGGCAAATGATTTGATAAAGTAAAATAAAACAATGAAAAATTCAAATCATTATCTACCTCTTCTTTTGATCTTTTATCTCTATCATCCTTTTCTCTATCTCCATCTTTTCTGTCTCTCCCTTCCTTTTTATCTCTTCTTTCTCTCCTTTGTCTCTCTCTCTCATCCTGAAAAGATCAGATACAAATTTCCATTTAGTATAACAATTCATTTGTTAAATCAACACTGCTGCAATAAAATACATGAAATTACTTAGGCCAAGAAAATACATGCAATTACTTAGGCCAATAAAATACATGCAATTACTTAGGCCAAGAAAATTCCAATGTATACAAATACTATTTTAGAAACGTAAAACAAAATTCTCTGATAAAGATGACAACAAAACTCATAATAATAAATTATCAGAAAAAAAAACCCAGAAATTATTGACGGTTTGTTTAAAGCATTAGTACATAAAAAACACAAAGAATAGCACACATCATTTAAATTCTCATTACTACATGACTGTCTTTAAAAAAGAAATAAGCTTTCAAAGATTCGTAACTATGACTCTTACTCTTTAGATATTCATCTTAATATATAAGAAAAACTCAAACACCTTTTCTGAAAGAAAATAAGTTATTTTTTTAAATATGAATTTACAAATATAACCCCCTTCGTACAAGAATAGTGTATTAATTTTAACAACAGACATTTGCAAAATTAAGCATGATTGTTTAAAGTGGTTAGAAGTGTTGACATTTTGTTAAATACATTACAGGTATGAATCTGTTGACAATAAACAAACACTGAATATGTTAATTTGAAATCAAGTCAAGGTTCCTGTGGAAACGAATGCAAAGTGACTGTAACATATTTTTCTTTTTAAGTCATAAAAAAATCATGTTCAAATATTTAAACCAGATGCTCCGCAGGGCGTAGCTTTATACGACCGCAGAGGTTGAACCCTGAACGGTTGGGGCAAGTATGGACACAACATTCAAGCTGGATTCAGCTCTAAATTTGGATTGTGATTAAATAGTTGACACAGCATAGGTTTCTGACACAGAATGAATGTGTTCTAATGAACTTAAAATTTTTGTTTTCTCTTAGAGCAATTCACTATGCTGTTGAATATTAATCCTCTCAAAAAAATGTTTGAAGAAATTTTCTTTTTTATTTATGAAATTTCAAATGAGAAAAATTGAACCCAATTTTTTTAATCACATCCCCCTTTCCCTTATTCCAAAACTAATCTCAATTAAAATTTCTAATGGAGTTTGCAACAATAACTACTCATTTAAATACATCATAAAATATTAAGATGTAAAAAAACTGCTTGTTATCACTGAATGGTAAAGATTATTTTAATTTATCAGTTGGTAGTAAAAAGTGAATATACATTGTATATTGTATATAACAAAGATTTAAGTTGATTCTGGACAAAGAAAGATAACTCCAATTAAAAAAAAATCTTGCTATTGCACAATATTTTGCAATTAGATATTTCTTGCTTACTATTCTGGACAAAGAAAGATAACTCTAATTAAAAAAAAATTTGCTATTTCACAATATTGTGCAATTAGATATTTCTTGCCATTGCGCAATACTGTGCAATTGAAAAGACTTGCTATTGCACAATACTTAATATAATAATTTTAGATCCTGATTTGGACCAACTTGAAAACTGGGCCCATAATATAAAATCTAAGTATATTTTTGGATTCAGCATATCAAAGAACCCCAAGATTTCAATTTTTGTTAAAATCAGACTAAGTTTAATTTTGGACCCTTTGGACTTAAGTGTAGACCAATTTGAAAACAGGACCAAAAAATGAAGAATCTACATACACAGTTAGATTTGGTATATCAAAGAACCCCATTTATTCAATTTTTGATGAAATCAAACAAAGTTTAATTTTGGACCCCGATTTGGACCAACTTGAAAACTGGGCCAATAATCAAGAATCTAAGTACATTTTTAGATTCAGCATATCAAAGAACCTAACTGATTCATTTTTTGTCAAAATCAAACTAAGTTTAATTTTGGACCCTTTGGACCTTAATGTAGACCAATTTGAAAACGGGACCAAAAGTTAAGAATCTACATACACAGTCATGACAGTTAGATTTGGCATATCAAAGAACCCCAATTATTCAATTTGGATGAAATCAAACAAAGTTTAATTTTGGACCCTTTGGGCCCCTTATTCTGTTGGGACCAAAACTCCCAAAATCAATACCAACCTTCCTGTTATGGTCATAAACCTTGTGTTTAAATTTCATAGATTTCTATTTACTTGTACTAACGTTATGGTGCGAAAACCAAGAAAAATGCTTATTTGGGTCCCTTTTTGGCCCCTAATACCTAAACTGTTGGGACCTAAACTCCCAAAATCAATACCAACCTTCCTTTTGTAGTCATTAACATTGTGTTTAAATTTCATTGATTTCTATTTACTTAAACTAAAGTTATTGTGCGAAAACCAAGAATAATGCTTATTTGGGCCCTTTTTTGGCCCCTAATTCCTAAACTGTTGAAACCAAAACTCCCAAAATCAATCCCAACCGTTCTTTTGTGGTCATAAACCTTGTGTCAAAATTTCATAGATTTCTATTAACTTAAACTAAAGTTATAGTGCGAAAACCAAGAAAATGCTTATTTGGGCCCTTTTTGGCCCCTAATTCCTAAAATTTTGCGGTTGTATAAAAATATCAGATGATATGTACTTTGTTGTACATGTTAATTGGTAAGCAGTAAATATAATCACTAAATCCACAAAAATTGTTACCCCATGACTAAAATTGCATCCACAGTTTTTTAGAATATCCATAAATGCCTTAAAAAATTCACTCATATTAGTTCAAAATAATTTCACAGTACAAAAAGTTAGATATTGAAGATTCAAACTATTTAATAAAGACACACTTCTCAATGTTGTCAAAAGATGTGTGTTAGACATACAAACAGTAGTTTTCAATTGATTTCTTTTTTATAAATGACTTTTATTAATAACAAAATAAATTCACCACATTTACCCTTATTCATGAGTTTAATTTCATATATAAAAGATTACTCTATGAACATCCATTTGCTGAAATTTATTAAAATGTGCTTTAATTTCTAATGAAAATATGTAACATCAACACAACTCTTTTGAAGTTAGAAACAAAAATTAGCTAAAATGAAAAACTGCCAGTACACAAGATGATTTTAACCTCATCAAGTTCAGTTTCCATTTCCTCATCCTCTTCATCTCTATGGCGACGATGTTTTTTACTTCCCTATTGCATATTAATAGAATTTATTCATACATATATGAAGTAGTTTATTTTGTTGCAAAACACTTGGAAACTCTGATATAACAATTATAAAGAAAATTGGACCATTCTTTGCTGTTATCTCATGGATTTCTTTAAATCTTTAAAAATAAATAACAAAAATTTAATTTTTTTTAAATAATTTTAAAATAAGATGTGGTATGATTTTTCACTGTTTCTTTGAGAATTAAATTAAAAATACAATGATTTCCCACTCAGACAGAACTAATTGTTTCACATTCAGTTGAACAATTCAAAGGTACAGATATAAAGTACTTTGGATACATTTATTTTCCTGAGTACCAATTTTTTTGTGGATGAAAGATATTTAATTTCGTGGCTTTTAAGTCAGCATACAAGTTTTAAGAAAATTTGTCATTCGTTGAACATTTAGTTTTGTGGTTCAACTGTACCCACGAAATCCACTGAAATAGGTACTAAACAAATAATAATGAATACACTATGTATCTTATGACTTAACTTACTTCTTCTGATTCCTTATGTCTATCTCTGTCTTTCTTTTCTTTTCTTCTATCTCTGTCATCCTACAACAAAAAGAATTCTTATAAACTTGTCATTAATGAAAATGAGATATAAGACAATGAAAAAAAAACTATTGCAAATTCCGCAAATATGAACAATTTTCTAAACTATTCTTTTACATTCTTTCTCTGATAAAAAATTTACAAATTTTTGTAATCTAATTTGTAAATGTTTACTTATATGGCCTTACAAAGAATGCATAGAGATTTTTTGTTTGCATTTTCTAAGGAAGCTGGCTTGTCCTGTTTCGGATTTTTTGTCAGATTTTCGGAATCCTCTGGGTTTTTCCATTTGAATGCCTTGAAAAAATTTGCCTGGTAACCCTATTTTTCTTTTTATAAATCTTTTACATGTATAATGATAAGCCATCTGTAAAAGTCTTATAAAATTTTAATTACTTTTTAACAGTTTTTTAGAACTTCAACTTGTCAATGATAAATCTATGAAAAGTCAAGAGAGAATATTTTCCCGCCAAAATTTTAATGGCTAATATTTCGAAAACAAGCACGGTGACCTATATATTTTTTTGCCCTTTGGATTCCTTTATTAATTCCCTATCAATATAAACTAGTGTTTTGAAAAGTTTATTACTTTGAAACTGAGAAGAGAACTCCCTTAACCTGAAATAAATAATAAGTATTGGTATTCATTAGCATAAGGTTGATTTTTATTTGACGCACTTCAAATCATTCTTTCTATAATGGTGCACTTTTTTTAAATTGTTATTTGGATGGAGAGTTGTCTCATTGGCACTCATACCACATCTTCCTATATCTTCTATTATCAGAACTACATGAGAAAGTATTCACATACAATTATATCTTTTTACACTCTAGTACATTGACAAGTTATAAAATGATTTCTATTACATTATGACAAAGTTTATGATATAAATAAAATCATTTGATTATACACAGTGCAGGACTATATAGAGTAATCTAATATTGACTTTACTTCATCCCTGTGATGTTTGCGTTTCTCTCTATCATCTTCGCCTCTATGTCCCCTTCTATCTCCATCTTCATCCCGATGTCGTCTTTTCTCTTTTTCATCATCGTCTCTGTGTCTTCTCTTTTCTCTATCATCATCACCTCTGTGTCGTCTTTTCTCTTCATCCTTGTCTTTCCTTCTTTCATCATCATCTCTATGTCTTCTTTTTTCATCATCATCTCTGTGCCTTCGTTTTTCATCACCATCCCTATGTCTTCTCCTTTCTTCATCTTTATTACTCCTATCTCTATCTTCTTCTTTAGGTCTTCTTCTTTTAGCATCATCATCATCTTTTCTTCTCCTATCATCATCTCCCTAATTATAAAAATTCTGATTCTCCAGTTTTTTCTATTTTCATTTGTAGTTTAATGTATGTGCTTGTTGATAGGTATTAGGCAAATTGGTGTATATACTTAATAAACTGTTGATATGTCTGGTTATACTAGCATGTATGTAATTTTTATAGTAAAATTCAAATTTTTAAATTGAAATGGCAATACTTTAACATGTTAAGTTTGCACAAATTTAAAGTCTTAATATGCAAGGCCAAATAACCTATGTGGAAATAGGATGTGCCCATACTTATTCCACTTTGTAACAAACACCATTGACTTTCTCCTAAAACTGACTTAATCATAAACTTTTAACATTCTAACTAACGAAAAAGATTCAGTCAAATGAGAATAACTGATAGGACAAGCCAAATAATGTGAACAGAAATGATATGTAACAAAGCTTATACATCTACATACCAAAATATTATGCCTCAGTCTTATCATGCAAGACAAAAACTGTGATAAAGTTAGCCACATACTATCAATATGAAATAGAATCAGCAATAAAAAGAAAAAATGCAATCATTAATACAAAACATATTTTAAACCTTAGATTTTCCTTCCCGCTTCTCTCTCCTTTCTCTCCTCTGTCTTTCTCTATCCTCCTAGAATGATAAAATATTTGTAACATGAAATAAATATTTCAATGGCATAACTTTTAAAAGACTGAATCTTAGAGCAGAAAAAAAGGGAAAAACAATAAAATTCTGAATAATGAAAAATTGTTTAAAGAAACTTTACCCCACAAAAAATCCATTTAAACATCTTGTAACAGTTCTAAAAAAAAAAGTACCACCGCTCCTTCAACAATAGTTATATCAAAAGCTTTTTTAAGACCATGATTGCACTAATGATGTTTCAGAAAATACTAAGCATTGATATTTTCAAATATGACTAAATTCTAAAAAGCGTCTTCTGCATGCATTTTTTTTACCTCTGTGGTTTCAATTCTATCAGGAGAGTCTCTGTCCCTTCTCCTACGACGACCCTGCCACAACAAAAGTTACACACATTTATACAAAATCTGCATGAAAATACATGCAATATCAATTAATATTTACAATTTTTACTACACTAAATACTTACTTTAGTAACTATGTTAAATTCATTCAGATGTCAAAACTAATCTACATCCTTAATTTTAGGGCTGTTCCATTAAAATTACATAGTTTTATCATTGGCAATCATAACACATCTTCATGTTTTTATATGGAACCGAGAGAAGGCATTTCATAACTCTAGGCATTTGTTTTCTAAATTTGCAGTTAGTATCTCTATATTTTTATTCAAATATTTTGATTGAAAAAAAAAATCAAACAAAACCAAGCCCTCCTTACCAAACTATTTTACAATTGGCGAGTTAACAAGAATTGAGGAAAACAAATGTATTTTTAAGGATGGCCTTGTTGTACATGTGTCAATGTATTAGAATTTGTAATTTGATTAACATTAAACTGGTATCCACTAATTAAAACTACTTGTCAAAAAACTCAGGTTAAATAATATGTTCATAATACTTAAGAGTAACACTTTATCAGGTCAACTTATTATGTACTTATATCTTATCTAATACTGTTGTCACATTAAAATCATACCTCATCATCTTCGTTTCTATGGTGACGATCTTTTTCTTTATGACGTTTTCTATCATCATCATCCCTATGGTGTCGTCTTTCTTTAGTTTCGAAAAAAAAGTGTAGAAAACATTCAGGTATGATATAAAGAACAAGCATGTTTAAGAAATAATTGATACAAGCTATACTTTATTGTAGTTTTAACATGGGTATGCATTATATTTGTGATTATTTTTGCCAAAACGATAGTGAGGGAGGAGTTTTGAACAGCCAGCATGAACGGTTGTCGTATCTAGGTCAAATATGTCAATTTTGGATTGCAACATGTTACAATCATTATAAATGAATTAGTAACAAAGTGTGCATCATTTAAGAGGTTGGAAGTGTTTTAAGTTAACCAAATATATTAAATGCATGCCAGTTTGATAAAATTCATTATTTTGCAGTAGTCAATATATGCATACATGACTACATGTGCAAACAAATTTTATTGGATTAAGAGCATGGTTTATTCACATAGCGAATGAAGCACGTCATATTAGAATCAATTATTTGGCAATTTTACTCTTTATTTCCTATTCCTGGTCTCTTTCTTTGCATCCTAAAAGCTTTCCCATGAACTCATGGTTAGCAAAACATTTTTAGTTCATCATTTGAATTTGTTCACAATTGAAAACATGGTCAAGTCACATTTTCCACCTTAAATGAATTTCCCGGTATAACATACCATCTTCATCCTTTCTTCTTCTGTGTTTCTCCTCACCATTTTGATCATCTCTGAGTCTTTCCTTTTTCCTTTCTTCTCTCTCCCTCCTAACAGTATCTTTCTATAATGTTAAACATAATAAATATAAACATGTTCATCATTCATAATGTTTACTAAGTACATCTATTAACATGTTTTCCAAAACCGCCAATTATCATGAATACCAAATTTTGTTGAATTTTACATTAATGCAGAAAACAATTATACATGTAACTTTAAAATTGAACCTGACAAAACCCTGACAACTGTATCCACTTTTCATGTAAATGATGAAATTCATTGGGATACCCAGGCTTTTATACCAACACCACCAAGAATTTTAAAGGGCCATATTAGAAAATTGTATACGTTTATACCTTGTTGTCATGACTTCATGTTTTTATCGCCTGAGCCATTTAACATACATGTAGTGATATTATTTCTTAAACCAATATTTACAATCTAAATTATATAAATCAGATAAACTAGTCATTTGTTGTGTGTGTACTGTTCTTTGAGACACTGCTCAACAGTTGATAGCTTAAAAACTACAATATTTAATATTTTTAAAACATATTTCTTGTGTAAATGGGTCAGGATCCCTAATAGACCTTGAGATGAGGAACTCAGATGACGTAATTAAAAAAAAATATTAGTCCGCCATACAATTGTGGATGCTGTGATTTTAAAAATGGACATAAATGAACAATAAGAACTGTTTTATAGAGCTGATGTGATGAGAAAAGAAAGATGTAGATTTGACCTGAAATAAATTATTAGAAAGGACAATTTTTTTATTGAATTTTATGATCAGAATTTTGGGATTATTTCATGAGGAGAGTGACATTTTTCACCATCTTCCGGGGTCCAGCAATTTGCGAAAAAAGTAATCTCACTTGCCACCCCGAAAATTTAACCAGACATGTATAAATGTATCAGCTTCGATATGAGCCATCATACATGTTCAAGTAAACGATATGGACTGAGCAACGGAGGAAAACGTTACCATTACGGCCTATGGAGAATTAATTGTAAATGTATACCCAAATTAGAAGCTTAATTCCAGAAGTTTTCAGGCTGATTTATGGATGATTTCACCTTGTACACCACCGAAAATGATGGTTGGTAGTTTTTTATTTATACCTAGTTATTATAAATGGTTTAAGATAAATATTATTGATAAAGATCAGCAAAAACTCAATGAAATTTTCGCTTTTAAAATGCATTACTGGCACGGGGCTGAACACTTTTTTTAGGCACAATCATAACTTTGTTTACTTCCGAGATATCCGAAAGGAATTTGTTTACTATATTGAAAAAGGCAAGAAATAACTTTTAAATATTATTAAATTGTAAGTAAACATGACACAATATAGTCTGTGTTATGTAATTATCACTTCGGTCTACAGGAATACCTGATAATCATGGGAGATAACACACTTCATACGAGTAAAGTGAGATACATCATCGCATGTGCTTTTATCCAATGATTTGACCCCTGGTCAGTAGATATATGCAAAAAAACAGAAAACACATGTACATGTTTTAAGAAAATCATGAATTATTATTTTTAATGCACTTGAGCAAAACAAAAGATATTGTCATTTCTCAGTGAAAAAGGGGGAGGGTCAAACCTTTTTGAAAACAATATTTCTGCACCGATTCAACTATTAAGCTAGTAAGCTACTACCCATTGCTTCTAATATAAAAGGTTTAAATGAAGGTTACTAAGCCACAAGGGAGAAGCATTTGTCTTTCTTTGTAATTAAACTTTCAAGAAATAGATTTTTCTCTCTCAATAATACTTATGTATTTAAATCAAATGATAACACAGCCTGAGTAATTTTTTTTGTCTTATTTCAGTTCCAGACATATCATTACTTTTTAACCTGAGATGGCAAACTAGAGGTTTTAAAAAGTCCTGAATAACTGGTAAGCATTTTGTTTTGTTAGGCAAGCTCTAAATTGTTTATTTATGGTATTTATGCAATTGAAATTACAGTCGGTATGTTAAAAATATGCAAATATGAAAACTGTTGCTATGGTCTTGATATTGAATGGAAAGGCTTAGTTACAGATCGTTTCGACTCAATATTTCGAGTTAAATCTTGCGGCAACTGTTTCTCACGTAACACTGCAAACTATATTTAGCACTATTTTGATCTGTCGTTATTTAATGACGCCATAATACATGTGATGTCACAATGTTTCCTTTAAAACCTCATGTGGATTTCTCACTGATAAAAGGTTTTCACTGAAATACATGTTAAAAACATTTTTTCTCAAATAGAATTATGTGAAAGGACAAGTTTTGAAAATTTGCACTATATTGCACTCTAATTATATGATAAGGATGACTTTCCCAGTAGTTTAGAGTGCTTTCCACAGTTTTAAATACAAGATTTCCACTAGTAAGAATAATTATTTTGGTGTTGTTTTTTTTATAAAATCTTCATTTTTGCATAATTTCTCTGCCAAAATGCACTTTAAGACACAAGAAAATTTTATAGAATGCTTTAACAGGGTCTGTGTGTTGTAATTAAAGGTTATAATCAGAAGTTTTGTCCTTGTTTTGACTAGTGAATGTATTCTGGAAGAAATTAATTATACATACACATTGTATTCAAAATAAACGAATATAGCGACGAAAGTGTCATTGCCTTATAGTGCTAAAACAACTTTATTTTTTTTCAGAAATGGACAAAAATACACAGATTTATTCAGAATGTTATACCGATGAAGATCACATAAAAATATTTGGAAAAATCAGAAGTATTGATTTCAATATGGGTCAGGATCCCTAATAGACCTTGAGATGAGGAACTCAGATGACGTAATTAAAAAAAAATATTAGTCCGCCATACAATTGTGGATGCTGTGATTTTAAAAATGGACATAAATGAACAATAAGAACTGTTTTATAGAGCTGATGTGATGAGAAAAGAAAGATGTAGATTTGACCTGAAATAAATTATTAGAAAGGACAATTTTTTTATTGAATTTTATGATCAGAATTTTGGGATTATTTCATGAGGAGAGTGACATTTTTCACCATCTTCCGGGGTCCAGCAATTTGCGAAAAAAGTAATCTCACTTGCAACCCCGAAAATTTAACCAGACATGTATAAATGTATCAGCTTCGATATGAGCCATCATACATGTTCAAGTAAACGATATGGACTGAGCAACGGAGGAAAACGTTACCATTACGGCCTATGGAGAATTAATTGTAAATGTATACCCAAATGCATTTGTAGATCTATATCCTTCTGTAAAATATTGGCAATATCCTTCAACCATATAAATAAATTATTATTATAAAAGATGTATCTAGGAATGAAATACTCATTATAACCCAAACAAAATAGTGGTTATGCATCATGTGCATGCAGCCATTCTATTTACTTAAACTAAAGTTATAGTGCGAAAACCAAAATTATTCGGACGACGTCAACGCCTACCAATATACGACCAAAAAATTTTCAATTTTTGCGGTCATATAAAAAACTAGAGGCTCTAAAGAGCCTGTGTCGCTCACCTTGGTCTATGTGCATATTAAACAAAGGACACAAATGGATTCATGACAAAATTGTATTTTGGTGATGGTGATGTGTTTGAAGTTCTTACTTTACTGAACATTCTTGCTTCTTACAATTATATCTATAATGAACTTTGCCCATTAGTAACAGAGAAAAATATTTGGTAAAAATTTACATAAATTTACCAAATTAATGAAAATTGTTAAAAATTGACTATAAAGGGCAATAACTCCTAAGGGGTCAATTGACCATTTAGGTCATGTGGACTTATTTGTAGATCTTACTTTGATGAACATTATCGCTGTTTACAGTTTATCGCTATCTATAATAGTATTCAAGATAATAACCAAAAACAGCAAAATTTCTTTAAAAATTACCAATTGGAGGGCAGCAACCCAACAACTGGTTGTCCAATTCATTTGAATATTTCAGGGCAGATATATATTGACTTGATTAACAATTTAACTCCTTGTCAGATTTCCTCTAAATGATTTGGTTTCAGAGTTATAAGCAAAAAACTACATTTTACCCCTGTTCTATTTTTAGCCGTGGTGGCCATCTTGGTTGGATGGCCAGGTCATCGGACACGTTTTTCAAACAAGGTACCTCAAAGATGATTGTGGTTAAGTTTGAATTAATTTGGCCCTGTAGTTTCAGAGGAGAAGATTTTTGTAAAAGATAACTAAGATTTACGAAAAATGGTAAAAAAATTGACTATAAAGGGCAATAACTCCTAAAGGGGTCAACTGACCATTTCGGTCATGTTGACTTATTTGTAAATCTTACTTTGATGAACATTATTGCTGTTTACAGTTTATCTCTATCTATAATAATATTCAAGATAATAACCAAAAACAGCAAAATTTCCTCAAAATGACCAATTCAGGGGCAGCAACCAAACAAAGGGTTGACCGATTCATCTGAAAATTTCTGGGCAGATAGATCTTGACCTGATAAACATATTTACCCCATGTCAGATTTCCTCTAAATGCTTTGGTTTTTGAGTTATAAGCCAAAAACTTCATTTTACCCCTATGTTCTATTTTTAGCGGTGGCAGCCATCTTGGTTGGTTGACCAGGTCACGTCACACATTTTTTAAACTAGATACCCCAATGATGATTGTGGCCAACTTTGGATTAATTTGGCCCAGTAGTTTCAGAGGAGAAGATTTTTGTAAATGATTACTTAGATTTATGAAAAATGGTTAAAAATTGACTATAAAGGGCAATAACTCCTTAAGGGGTCAACTGACCATTTCGGTCATGTTGACTTATTTGTAAATCTAACTTTGCTGAACATTATTGCTGTTTACAGTTTATCTCTATCTATAATAATATTCAAGATAATAACCAAAAACGGCAAAATTTCCTCAAAATTACCAATTCAGGGTCAGCAACCCAACAACGGGTTGACCGATTCATCTGAAAATTTCAGGGCAGATAGATCTTGACCTGATAAACATTTTTACCCCCATCAGATTTCCTCTAAATGCTTTGATTTTGAGTTATAAGCCAAAAACTGCATTTTACCCCTATGTTCTATTTTTAGCTGTGGCGGCCATCTTGGTTGGTTGACCGTTTCACGCCACACATTTTTTAAACTAGATACCCCAAAGATGATTGTGGCCAAGTTTGGATTAATTTGGCCCTGTAGTTTCAGAGGAGAAGATTTTTGTAAAAGATTACTTAGATTTTTGAAAAATGGTTAAAAATTTACTATAAAGGGCAATAACTCCTAAAGGGGTCAACTGACCATTTCGGTCATGTTGACTTATTTGTAAATCTAACTTTGCTGAACATTATTGCTGTTTACAGTTTATCTCTATCTATAATAATATTCAAGATAATAACCAAAAACAGCAAAATTTCCTCAAAATGACCAATTCAGGGGCAGCAACCCAACAACGGGTTGACCGATTCATCTGAAAATTTCAGGGCAGATAGATCTTGACCTGATAAACATATTTACCCCATGTCAGATTTCCTCTAAATGCTTTGGTTTTTGAGTTATAAGCCAAAAACTGCATTTTACCCCTATGTTCTATTTTTAGCGGTGGCGGCCATCTTGGTTGGTTGACCGGGTCACGCCACACATTTTTAAAACTAGATACCCCAATGATGAATGTGGCCAAGTTTGGTTTAATTTGGCCCAGTAGTTTCAGAGGAGAAGATTTTTGTAAAAGTTAACGACGACGGACGACAGACGACGGATGACGACGACGGACGCCGGACGCAAAGTGATGGGAAAAGCTCACTTGGCCCTTCGGGCCAGGTGAGCTAAAAATAGGATATTACATGCATACATGTAACTGATTAAAGATTAAAAGTTACCCCCATTGCTTTCTTCAATTCACTGGGTGTCCAAGTATCTTCTTTAGACTTCTGAAAAAATGGTTTATCATCATTAGTACGTGTTTTCTGAACTTTTTAAGTGGCTTTGTATCTGTAGTATTACTATATATATGTAGTTCTAAACAAGTATTCCTTTATGCCTTTTAAGTACTTAAAATATTTGTGCAATTTGCAATAACATACCCATAACATGCATAATCAACCTCTATACATCATGTACAATGCACATGTATATGTACCATATTTATAAATTCACACAAGAGATTGATCAGTGTGTAAAATATGTATGGGCTTTTTGTTCACCTTTTACAATCTGTTATTTATGATCAAAATGATATATATTGAATGTTTTTAATCTATTCTAAACTGGATAGTTTACTTTTGATTTTAATACTAAGGGGTCACATGTCTTCAGAATCATAGGGAGAACTGATAAGAAAAAGTGGTAAGACTTGAGAGAAAAGTGCTTGTTTGCTGAGGAACTACAACATCATGATTTTTGGTGTTTAGTATGATTGATTGATTGATTGTTCGTTGCTTAACGTCCAGTGGCAAATATTTCATGCATATTCAGGACGAGTGTTAAGTATGAAATATAAAGGGTTATCTGTATCTTATTTATAAAATTTGTTCATATCTGACTATACAACTTAAGTAAAGGTTGTTTCGGTTTATGTCTTCAATAATCATTTATAGCTACATAGTTATTTTGTTTGTCTGTTGTTATTTTTTTCTTTGTATCTATGGTGACTATGAGTTTGAAGGTCCCATTGATAACTTTCATCTTTCTTATTGGGTATACGTAATTCTGGAAACAGTATATCTAACAGAAAATTAATGGGGGGTGGGGGTAGGGGGGGTCCTGATCCCTAAATCCCAGGCTTGAAAAAACGAAATCCTGAGGTCCCAAAATTCGAAAAAAAAGAATTCCCAGATCCTGAAAGGGTCAATCCCGAAATGTCGAGCTTAAAAACACCTGATCCCTGAGTCCAGAAAAAGGTCCTATCCCCCCTCATTAATCTTATAGGCTTTTTAGTATAAAATTGATAAAATCTCTGACTCCTTGAGACTTCAAAGGACTTATGGAATTTGGTAGCTCCTGACTGTATAAGGAACTGAACTGCTCAATAGATTAACCCCATAATTCTAATCATAAATTAGTACAAGTTTTATCATTTAGTAGATATAATTTGTCATATAAAATTACCAAAATATGTTTAATTTATTTGATGTGAAGTGTTTTATTAAGGTTTGTGAATTTCGGAATGAAATCGGCGATATCTTTTTATTACCCTGTTTGTATTTTGTACCATTCTGTAATCAAATGAAAGTGATTTGAACAAATTTGAAGTGACAGAATACAAGTTTGTTAATCTGCCATCACTTTAAAACTAGTTTTAATGTTTTAATGTCATTTTATTGATATCATCAGAAATTATTAGGATACTAGCAAGTAGTTGTACACAAGTCGGTTTCCATACATTGTTTCTGTATTAACTATGACCCAACAATAAAATCAGCTACAATGAGTTAATATCAAGTCCCGTCAGTAGATATGTTCCTGGGTAATCAGTAATGTTACAGTTCTTTTTTCAACTTTATGACTTTAAAGTTTTAATTTGGATGAAGTCGAGTTGTCTCATTGGCACTCATACCTCATCTTCTTCATTGTTCTTATATCTAATTGCTGGAGATAATGGCAAGTTCAAACTGCTACTACATAGTTTATTAAAGACTGCTGGTGCTGAAATGTTGCAAATTACTAAATGACTGTAAATAGAAATCACAAATCAGCTGGTGTTTATTTTGCAACTGGGCCGAGATCGTTAACCAGAGATGAAAAGGTCTTATTTTTTAATTAATGACAAGGTAATACGTGCTCTTTTTCTGTTATGTACAAAGAGGGTTGAAAGTGCTATGCTCTTACTCTTTCGACAGGCATTTGAGTGTGTCTATCTAAGCAAAATTAATCAAAACTTTACAGAAACTTGTTCATCACTAACGCCGCCATTTTCAAAGCTTTGGTATTTACGTAAAAGGGTCGTAGATTTTAGTGTCATATAAAATATTCTCTAACAATAGGATTATTATTCATTCTGTTTGAGGTTTACAAAAATATTTAATTTTTGTACTTTTAAAGCAATTTGAATCTTTAAAAATAGTTTTATTATTTGCAACAACCGTAACTCAATTAATGGAATAGTTTATTTTATAAAAGGGGTGAACTTCTAATTAATTTGCATATAAAACGTAAATATTTCAATTATAGATAAAGAAATCACAACAACTTAAGAGAAAATGTATTCAATTATAATTTCCTCTATTTACAATAAAATTACTATCAATAACAAAGTATGTAATATACAAACTAATCATAGTTGACAGGTAAATTCCCTATAGATTAGTCCATTTGTTCTCAGGTACAACAAGTGCTGTCTGCTACAGGTTTAGCAATAAAAATAACATTAGTCAAGGCCAGTACTGTATATTTTTACACATCAATTACATTGGTTGATGATTCGTCATTATATAGTGTTGTATCAAAATGGCAGATGCAAATAAAGAGTCTCCCAAAAAGCTGAAAAAGAAAACAGCATCAGATGAGACTCAGTTACTTTATCTAGTTACAAAGTATTTCAAACTTGCAGGAGTTACTTTAGCAGTATGG
Organism: Mytilus edulis; assembly: GCF_963676685.1. NCBI lineage: Eukaryota > Metazoa > Mollusca > Bivalvia > Mytilida > Mytilidae > Mytilus > Mytilus edulis. Next base: position 31,583,342 of record NC_092345.1, on the reverse strand, counting down.
TTTGTTGGGTGGACAAAATTCAGCCCAAGTTGGTTGCTACTTGGATTAGTTTTGTATTTATGGAAGGAAAGACATGTCAAGCAGAGACATCGAAGGATGAAGATGATGCAGCAGATTGCAGAAAATGAGAAAGAAGTTATTTTGGCAACTGTTGAGGATTTGCCATCATGGGTAAGTTTACCTGAATCCAGATCCATTCAGTGTTAATCTGGAAGGATTTTTCTCTAGGAACTATGGGCACGGGTCCATTGACCCAAAATCATGTTTGCTCCCTTTCTCATTATTAAACCCCCTTTTTCATTTGCACCTTATGTGAACTTAGTCCTTAAAGTTTCACACCCTCCCATTTACAATACACATGTTACAGGTGCAGTGGCATCATGAAAGCAGTGAGCTCAATAATGTATTCATGTTTCCATGATATTTGAAAATAGCACTACTTCTCTAAAACTTCAGTATAGCACCAAATTTTATGTATGATGCATTGTATTATAAAACTTATCTCCTTATGGAGCTACATATACAATGTAAGAGAAATGCATTGAGATTTGACAAGTATCCTTCTGTATGTTGGCTTCCTTGGGGTCACTCTCTTTTTTGTTTAAACCCTGGATCCACACCTGGGCATGACAGTGTTAGAATTGGGCTGTCCTCAGCAAGGTCATCATTAATTTAAGGGAGGTAGGCACATATATATATATCCTTGCTTCATTTTTTCTGATTTATGTGCCTGAAATCAGTGATATTGTTTGCCTTAAGTTAAATTACTGGAGAATACAGGCTTTTTCCCCTGGAGAAGAATCCCAATTTGAAAAAAAATGGCTTAAAATTATTCCCAAAAGGACAAACAGTGCAGTCTCAGAAGTAATTGTGATCGAATGAATACAAACTGAAAAACACTCATTTAAACATTTTTTATGACTAAAATGACTATATGTGCAGATTTGGGTGTCTACATTTGTATGTATGTTTCAATACTGACAATAAGGGGTCTTATTTCAAATGAGATTTTACCTCTTGAACGGGGCAAATTGAAGTTCCAGTCAAATTCATGGTTTATTATAAATTTCCCAATTTGATAAAAACGACGCATATTTTGCCAACAAAAAAGGGTACAGGTAGTTTTGAAAAAAGCAAACAATATCACTGTAAACGATTGATTGTTTGTTGCTTAATGTCCAGTGGCAAATATTGCATGCATGTTCAGGACGATGAAATGCAAATGCCAATGGGCTGTCACACAGTCAGATATATAGTTCCTATTTCAATTCTTGAATCTGAATGTGAAAGTATTTAGTCATGTTAGAAGACACAAATTAAAAAAAAAAAACAAAAAAAACCATATTCAACTTTTTATTGGATTGTCTAAAATTTTCTTTATTTGAAGCATAAACATGATAAACTGGATGATCTGTATACATGTACAAATGATATAGCTTTCAAATAAGAATTACTTATAAACCTAATATAGTTTTATTTTGGTAGCTGATTAAGCAATCATACCACACCGTCTTTAATTATCTGTGATACCCATGTAGATTTGGCTTATTGCTCAGCAGCTGACTGTTTTATGTTCATTGATGTTGGGTTGAGTATGTTGAGTTACTGTGTCATGTTATTGTTAATGAACAACCAATCAATCAATTATTGATTGATGTACTAATTCAATTCTCTTTTTTATTCATTTATTGAGTTGGAAGTAGCATCAAAATTACACTACTGTTATTATCTGAATACACTTGTACTCTTAATCTTATAAATTCTTCCAATTGAGAGGTTTAGAGTAATTGTGAAATGGTTTAATTTCTAAAGACTGATTTTAAGCTAATTGGAAAATAAATTCAAAATGTACTAGTTGGCATATTTCAAATTTTTATACTATGTACAATGATGTACATGTTTATTTATTCTGATCAGTAATGTGTAAGAATTTTCTTAACCTTGAGGCACGCATGAGTAATTATGTATTCGGTAAATGTTATTGTACAATGTACATTAATATGTTGTTAAAACATCAACATGAATGAAAAATTCTACTCAGGTATATCAGAAAATGTATGGGAATACATAATTGATTGAGAAGTGTCATGTGTAGGTGTAGAAAAAATGTATATTAGATATAAAACAGTGACTTCTTTGACATAATAGTGTACAAGAATAAGACATATCACTGATGAGCCACTTAAAATTGGGTAACACCTTAAAAATGCATAAAATAAGTGTGGGCAAGAACTACATAAACAATATAACTAGCATGATAACTTGACAGAAATTTTCAACATGTATATTAATATATTATCTTTTATGTTTTATTGCAATATCATATATTTTAAATACAACAAAAATGTGAAAAATAAAAGTTGGGGCTTGAATTCCTAATAGAAATATATATGATAAAAATTAACAAATACAAAATTCATTGATCCTTGTAATCATGGTAATTGGTGTATGTTCTCTTAACTCTGGACTTACATAACATATTTAACCCTCTGAAGGCTCTTATTGGAAAGGACAAAATTATTTCACCAAGTACTCTCTTTGAATACTTAAATTCAGAATTTTTTTAGCAAATTCACTTTTGTGAATGTTGAATAATATGCAATAAAATGTTGACATTTGTAATACTAATTTATATTCTAGGGAAACCTATCCATTCACAGTAATAAATAAAACTCACAAAAATTAACTTTATTTTGATAGAATCTGTTTGATGAGCTACAATCATACAATGTGCTGTATTTTCTGAGGATGCAGAATGTACCTTAAAAATTTATCATACATACATGGAGGAGTATAAAAATATCTAGAAGTGCATGTGTTTCAAATCTAAATCATCCTTTTTCCTGTAGCACTAAGTTACTAAAGTTCTATGAAAAAAAATTGCAGACCAATTTAAACCTTGCATTCTGCTAAAAACTATGAAGAATTGATTTTGATGGAATTATTCAAAATCTATCTTTGTGATCATTATTTACATTAATCTCTCTCTGGTACGTCATGTACGTTGTACAAGTACATGTACATACAAATTATCAATTAATGGCATGTATAAAATAATTCATAAGTCTTCAGACTGCAGTTACATTAACAATGATTAAAGGTTATATTAATTCCTTTTTTCCAGGTTCATTTTCCAGACCGAGAAAGAGCTGAATGGTTTAATCAGGTAAAATCAATGCTAACTTAACTTACAGTTAAAATGAATGTTTCTATAGAATTTACAGGGATGACTTATACAGATAGTTTCTAAATAAAAGAAAGGAAAAGTTGTGTATCCTGCCTTCCTATAGCTATACTACTCTCGTGCCAATTCAAATTTTTATTTGAAAGTCCATTTTTGGTTAAACACTGTAAAAGTCCAGACAATTTCCTAGTCAGAGTCTATGTAAAATATTAAAAATAACAAAACCATTTTACCTAACAAGGTGGCAAGAAACAAGTATATATATATATTTTGGCCTTGCATGAATTTGAAATAAAAGTTTATTTTGCAGTGTTCAGACAATAATCATTGTGAAAAGATCATGAAGACTTAGATATTAAAGTTGCTTATAAATCTACAACAAGATAAAAATGCTAGGAAAATCTTCCAAGCATCATTGTCTTTTAAGTCTGAATTATTTATTACTAAGTTGCTGTTGCTGTTTTTAAATTGATCAGTGATATCATATTTTTAGCCTACTCAAGATTTTCTTTTCTAATACAATAATTTACGTAACATTGAATTGGATTTTAAGTACAGTATACAAAATGAAAAGGGTAGCTGTAGTATAAAATCATGTAAGAGATTTAAATTGCTGGTTTCGTTTTCCTTTAGGTTTAAAATTCCTTTGAAATGTTTACTACTTATGATATAACGAAACTTTGTATCTGAAAGTAAAAAAATCATTGAAGCATTGAATGAGGTTAACTGTTCAAACTAGTGTGTTGAGGATAAAATTTAATGTCATCTTATTTATTCCACAAATGTTTGTGTAAAATAACTTATTAAGGATGAAGAATAGGGAGGGGAAGCGGAATCAGAAGAAAAACATGAAGAATTTCTGGCTATGATGAAATAGAAAGATGAAAAAAACAGAATTTGAGAAATTCTTACCATTGATATATAAATATATATAATTATGCATAAATGTGAGCCTCATTGTCTTAATTAAGTAGTCTAGGAACTTGGTTGTCACCTTTACTTCACAGATTGAAATGACTTACAAACTTTATGCTGGTAGGATTCAAAGCTTGAGCACATCATCCTCACAAATGTCAAGATGTACATAATAAAATTGACCGTTTACTTTAGGGTCCTGATAAGGAGAAGTGCCAACCCACATGAGGAGCTATAATTAATAAACTATCTTCAACCCTTATCCTTACCCTAACCCTGTCATTTCTAAACCTAACCTAGGACATCCCATAACATTTATGTAACCATAACCTAAAATGAACCCTAAATCTTAATATGAAAGGGCCCCTAAAGTAAAAGAAGGCCATAGAAATTCATGTGACTTGTGCTGCCCGACCCAAAGATATTAATTTTATGACAATCTACAGGGAATACGCAATCAATAATTTTGTTCTTTAATGTCATGGGCTTTACATGTGTACATAGAAGCAGTAATCACCAATATTAAAGTCTTTGCTTTATTTACTGGGACCAGGTCATTATTCTAATCCACCACCTTCTTTATCATTTTGTTTATATAGGTGACATAAATAAGAATAGATGAGGCCAGGGTTATACACCAATGATCAAGATGCCATGCAAATCATCTACATTACTATGTTCCATGAGACTAATTGAAACTGTATAACGAAATTGGAAAATTATATATATTATATATAGAAAGTGCAGGGATATTTTTATTGGTCATTTATTTGACAAGTAAATTTCAGATATTGCTAGATTTAATGGTAAATAATTACATTTCTTCAAATTGCATATAAAATGTCTGGAGATACTGCAGTATAGTTTGTGGATTCATTTACCCATAGTCAGAGCTCAGTTTTAGAATTTTGTGGGGGAAAAAGTGGAAAAGGAAAGTAGATTAATATCATATATATGATCTCATCATTTGATTGTATATATTGATTAGAAAAATGCAAAACAAAAATAAATTTATTTTGTCTGACAGCTAATTTATTTTAAAAATGACTACATAATACATTAAATATTGACTTTGTGTTAAGGTTCGTGGTCTGTTAGTGGAATATGTGTGGGAGGTTCATTGTAACATTACTTCAAGTTACCTGGCCACTAAAATATTAATATTACATTTGTACATTAGGGTGTGGTTTAAGAACACAGATATAGTTATTTTATGAAGACTTAAATGACCTCTAGTCTAGTTGTGTTTTATTGACAAAACCCTCCCCATCTCTTGTTCAATTCCCTAGTTTAAAAAAAAAATAAGTATTTGCATGAATCTAAAGCTGGATTTATAAAAAAGTTAACATTTATTATGAAGGGTTTAACATATTCATGATATTATGGATGGCCAACATTGTATGAAATATGGGTTCCATAAATTTCTACCTTTAAGGAAACTTAAGTTGGTGAAAAAGAAGGAAAAAAATCCAAGAAAAACACCACTCAATTTATAAGAGTAAAAAGGTCCTGTCAGATATCTGAATTGCATGCTGGTCTGAGAAATTTTGAAATCATTTTTTTTAAAGTTTTGTATTTAAAATATAATAAGTATAGTTACTACCTTATAGTATAGCGATATGATAGTTACATTTATATAAACATCTACATTCACAGTTTTAAGTATAAATCTGACAGGACTGAATTTTAATTTTTTAATCCAATGCCTGGAGAATGTTTTTCTAATACATGTAATAGGGAAAAAAGAACAGAAACCCAATATGCTGAGTAGCAAAATTGTGTCTAAATTCTATGCTGAATATACATGTATGTACTAGAGACTAGCTAGTGATATTATTAATTTCCTAAGAGGATATTTTAAGATTTTGGAGATAAAACCAAACATGAACTCATATTATTTAACAAATAATAGATTTTTCACTTCAGCAAATCATTTAACATGTTTAAAAGTAAACAGTTCTAGCCTGTGGTCACTAAATAATCCTCAACAATGTATGGCATGTTCATTTATTGACTAGTATTAATATGCTGATTCAGCAAGTTCATAGAGGTTACCGATTTTTCTTATATCTTGAAATTCATTCAAATCATTGCTTTCTGTTGAAAATTTTTATATTGAAATTCACCTATCGTTTGAATGCCTACATTCCAGTATATTATTTGTCATGTAAAGTTAATTCAAAGGTTCAAAGATTTAATTTGATCTCCTTAAAATGACATAATTACGAAACAAGGGCTTCAATGGTAATAAAATTCATACTTCAAAGGTTATAATGTTAATGCATGTATATATTTCCATAGAAAAGAGAATTGTTAAGGAATCATTTACAACTAAATATTTTTCAAAGAGGATAAAAAGTAAACAAAAAATCATTGTGTGATATAATACATGCATTTACAATCTGAACATACTAAAATAAGATTCAGATAATATTATTAGTTGTTTTAAAATAGCAGCATCTGTCTTTATTGCATAACTTTATAATTAGTTTTGTAAAGTACAAGTTCTAATCATTTGAAAATTACAAACATGATGAAAATAATAGAACAATGGTATGAAAATAGATAGCATTTCCAGTTAAAAGATAAAATATCAGATTTTATCATAAAATTATCGATAAATTGTCAAAAAGATATGATTTTAATTATATTGCTTGTGTCATAATCATGTTAATATTGATAATATATTTTTGTTTACTTTTTCTCATGAATAATGGTCTATTTTTATCAGAAAAGTTTATTCCAGTACTCTTTTAAAGCAGAGAAAAGTGTAAAAAAAAAATTCTAAAGTTTTTGCTTCTGCTATTTGCAAAATGTGTATCAAGGTTTATCAGCAGATTAGTGTATTTCTAAAGCCAACCATTCAACAGAGCAAAGATATCTGGATTTTTATGTGAATTTAGTTTAATATACTTGCTTATATGATACATTATTATTATGTAAAGACATATTATAAATACTAGCTTTTATTGCAACCCCTATTAAGACTATCCAGATTTTAAAATATTGTATCCCCTTTGCTCGTGTATCATGAGTATGTTAAACCCCATCAAGCTAACTTGAGTAAAAAGTTCAAAGTAGAAAAAAAAATAAGTAATTAGGTTAAGCATCAATATACTTCCTTGTCAAAGGATAGAGTTTATGATCAAATGAAAGTAACTTTCTATTTATATATGAGGTACATTGTAACAGATTGCTTATCGTGATCTGATTGATTACCGGTATGTTTCATGGACACTAATCTTGTTAGTATACACACATAACAGGGTGATAAGCTGCATCATAAGCACTCAATTTTTCTTTGATGAAGCTGGAAAACTTGGTTTTAGATTGACTGGGGGCAACTTAGAAGCTGACATATTGTATACTTGTGACTTTGAAAACTGAAAGTTGTCCTCTTTGGTTATTTTTGTCTTTGGGTTGCTGTTTCATTTTGACATTGATGCATAAGCCCATGACATACCTTATTTTATCAGGTTTATTCAGATAGATTTATAGATATATGATTAATATCAACATTATTGTGTCAATTATCAAAATCATTGTAATAAATTACTTTGCTCTCATGGGCCCTTTAAATATCTTATCTAATCTTATAGACAGTACAGTCAAATCTGCTTTTAATGTCACCAAAAACCTGTCTGGTCACTGGTTCCACAGGAGTTATAGTTACATATGCATTTTGAACCTCACTTCATGAGTCCCCTTGCCTATAAACATGATAAAGTCTGTTTTCTGTGGTCCTGATATATTGTGAATTTTACGTACAGTTTGGACCACTTTTATGACCCTTTGAGTACATAACAAGTGTCATATTGATATCCCTGAATCATCAAATAAAGCATTATAGATATTTTGATTTAATATTTTTGACTGCATGTTACCCGTCTTCCTAATGCAGTAGTACATTGTCAATGATTGTTGGGACGTTTTGTTACACTTTAAATTATTCAGATCTGCAATGTTTTGCTTGCAACAAGTTTATTATCTTTTAATTTTATGGAGAGAGTTGCTTGGATGCATCATTCAAGGTTAAAGCACCGGAAGCAAGCTGTTTCACTTCAGCAATATTGATTACAACACTTTATAAATAATTTAGTTCAAGGTCAATTTTTAAATAAGTTTTTATTGACTAGTTATGTCTAGTATCAAGAAAAAAAGTTAATACTTGTGTAAAGTTTGTGTAATTGTTTTTTTTTTATTTTCTTTTTGTGTAATCATTATTTTTACTGTTATATATCCAATATCATGAATATAGACCATTGTAGACAGTAATAAGGTGGAAGCTTTCCATCTGTTACTTTGCCTCAAAAGCTACTTTTAAAGGTTTTTAAAGTCCTCAAAGTGCATATACATGTTGATATTTATCAAAAGTAGTTAACCTTCAACAATTAGCAAAACTTATACTGTTAGTCATCAATCTATATGTAGCCACATGCCCAGGTTCTTTCATATTAAGGTATCAAGAGCAGTCTTATTAGTTTACAGTGGCGGATCCAGAGGGGGGATTCCAGGGGTTGGAACCCCCCTCCCTTTTTAGTTCACCTGGCCCAAAGGGCCAAGTGAGCTTTTCTCATCACTTGACATCCGGCGTTCGTCGTCCGTCGTCGTCGTCGTCTGTCGTTAACTTTTACAAAAATCTTATTGCCCTTTATAGTCAATTTTTAACCATTTTTTGTAAATTTGAGTAATCCTTTACAAAAATCTTCTCCTCTGAAACTACTGGGCCAAATTAAACCAAACTTGGCCACAATCATCATTGGGGTATCTAGTTTAAAAATTGTGTCCAGTGACCCGGTCAACCAACCAAGATGGCCACCATGGCTAAAAATAGATAATAGGGGTAAAATGCAGTTTTTGGCTTATAACTCAAAAACCAAAGCATTAAGAGCAAATCTGAACTGGGGTTAAATTGTTTATCAGGTCAAGATCTATCTGCCTTGAAAATTTCAGATGAATCGAACAACCCATTGTAGGGTTGCTGCCCCTGAATTGGTAATTTTAAGGAAATTTTGCTGTTTTTGGTTATAATCTTGAATAATATTATAGATAAACAGTGAACAGCAATAATGTTCAGCAAAGTAAGATTTACAAATAAGTCAACACGACCGATATGGTCAGTTGACCCCTTTGGGAGTTATTGCCCTTTATAGCAAATTTATTTACATTTTTCATAAATTTTTGTAGATTTTTAGAAAATATTTTCCACTGTAATTACTGGGCCACTTTTCATTATAGATAGAGATAATTGTAGCAACAAGAATGTTCGGTAAAGTAAGATCTATAAACACATCACTATCATCAAAACACAATTTTGTTATGAATTTATCTGTGTCCATTGTTTAATATGCACATAGACCAAGGTGAGCGACACAGGCTCTTCAGAGCCTCTAGTTTTTTGGACAATCAATGCATTTGAATGGGGACATTTGGTTGAAACCCCGGTCCTTTTATCCTGAGATGGGACCCCCTTTTAAAATGGCTGGATTCACCCCTGGTTTATCATATTTAATAATGATTGGTGTTCTGTTTATTTTAGATCATAGACCAAGTATGGCCATTCATTGGAGATTATGTACGAGATTTGTTGATGACTTCAATACAAGAAAAGATTCAGACCAGCCATGCTCAGGCTGCTTCATTCAAATTTCTAAAAATAGATCTTGGTGATATTGTAAGTAAAATGTCAACTCTCTCATCCAAGTCACAATAAGTAAAAGTAAACCATATTATAGGTCAAAGTACAATCTTTCACACGGAGACTTGGCTCACACCGAACAGCATGTATATGTTATTGAGATTAGAACGTTAAAATGAAACAAAACCAAAAAAGACATACATAAAATTGAGAATGGAAATGGGGAATGTGCCAAAGAGACAACAACCCGACCAAATAAAAAACAACAGCAGAGGGTCACCAACAGGTCTTCAATGTAGCGAGAAATTCCCGCACCCGGAGGCGTCCTTCAGCTGGCCCCTAAACAAATGTATACTAGTCCAGTGATAATGAACGCCATACTAATTTCCAAATTGTACACAAGAAACTAAAATTAAAATAATACAAGACTAACAAAGGCCAGAGGCTCCTGACTTGGGACAGGCGCAAAAATGCGGCGGGGTTAAACATGTTTGTGAGATCTCAACCCTCCCCCTATACCTCTAACCAATGTAGTAAAGTAAACGCATAACAATACGCACATTAAAATTCAGTTCAAGAGAAATCCGAGTCTGATGTCAGAAGATGTAACCAAAGAAAATAAACAAAATGACAATAATACATAAATAACAACAGACTACTAGCAGTTAACTGACATGCCAGCTCCAGACTTCAATTAAACTGACTGAAAGATTATGATTTCATCATATGAACATCAGGCACAATCCTTCCCGTTAGGGGTTTAGTATCATACCATCATAACATATATGAGAAGAACATAACCCGTGTCATGCCAACAACTGTTTTTAGAATAAATGTGTTTAGTTCCGATGCAAAGACCTTATCAGTGATTCAATATTAACGCCAAAATATGCAATCTTTAATGACTTGACAACCGTATCGTAATTATATCCCTTCTTAATAAGTCTATTCAAAGGTTTTGTAAGTTTCTGAGGTGAATACTGACACCTTTGTGCTTTATAAAGAATATTACCATAAAAAATTGGATGTGAAATACCTGAACGTATTAGAAGTCTGCATGTTGAGCTATATTTACGAATGATGTTTTTATACCGATGATAAAATTTAGTAAATGTTTTGACTAGTTTGTGATATCGATTTGACTAGTTTGTGATACATGTATATTAATGAAACTTCTCAAGATCTCTGAATATAGTATGAATTGATGGATTTCACAGACCACAGAGTTAATTATGAAAATTAAAAAACAGTTATTTTAAAAGGGCATGTTTAACATGTTCAGTTAGATTTTATTTCTAACCAAAACCATTCAATATAAAAAAAAAAAAGAAGATGTGATATCATTGCCAATGAGACAACTCTCCCAAAGAGACCAAAATGACACAGAAATTAACAACTACAGGTCACAGTACATCCTTCAACAATGAACAAATCCCATACCGCATAGTTAGCTATAAAAGGCCCAGTAATGACAATGTAAAACAATTCAAACTAGAAAACTAACAGCTTAATTTATGAACAAAAAATGAACATAAAAAAAATATGTAACACTACAAATACAAACTGCAACCACTGAATTACAGACTCATGGCTTGAGACAGGCACAAACATAGAGAATATGGCAGTGTTAAACATGTTAGCAGGATCCGTCTTCTACCCTAGGGCAGTGGTGTTACAGTAAAACATAAGCACGAACTATAAAACTTAGTTGAAAAAGGCTTAACTCATCAGATGGATAAAAATACAAATACTACAAATACAAGTTATGAATAAAAAAAATTATAAAATTTGACATTACAGTTTATAGATATAATATATTTGCTTCCTTTTTGATTTATCGAGGAGAAAAAACACAGCAGTAAAAAATATTCTTGGAAGTCATATTACCAGTAAAAGTCGAAGCGAGTTCCAAAAAATGATGAACTAATAGAACAATGACTAAAAAACCACAATAAAATCATTTAGACTTCTACATTTGAAAATGCCTGTACTAAGTCAGGAATATGACAGTTCTTGTCCATTCGTTTTTTATGCGATTTGTTATTTGATTTTGCCATGTGATTATAGACTTTCCGAATTGATTTTCCTCTGAGTTCAGTATTTTTGTGATTTTACTTTTTACATGAACCCTGAACATGTATAGAAAAGAAGGACATTCAAACTCATAGATAGAAAATAACTGACAATAAATGAATAGCGCATGGCTTGAAAATGACAAACAGACAAATAATAGTACGCAAGACACAACATAGGAAACTAAAGACTAAGCCATATATAGTATGACATGTTTACTTTTTATTATTTTTACAGCCTCCCAGAATTGGTTCAATAAAGGTGAATACCAAAAATGTGAAGAGAGATGAAATATACATGGACATTGATCTTATGTAAGGTTTGTTTACAATATACATGGACATTGATCTTATGTAAGGTTTGTTTACAATATACATGGACATTGATCTTATGTAAGGTTTGTTTACAATATCCATGGACATTGATCTTATGTAAGGTTTGTTTACAATATACATGGACATTGATCTTATGTAAGGTTTGTTTACAATATGCATGGACATTGATCTTATGTAAGGTTTGTTTACAATATGCATGGACATTGATCTTATGTAAGGTTTGTTTACAATATGCATGGACATTGATCTTATGTAAGGTTTGTTTACAATATACATGGACATTGATCTTATGTAAGGTTTGTTTACAATATACATGGACATTGATCTTATGTAAGGTTTGTTTACAATATACATGGACATTGATCTTATGTAAGGTTTGTTTACAATATACATGGACATTGATCTTATGTAAGGTTTGTTTACAATATACATGGACATTGATCTTATGTAAGGTTTGTTTACAATATGCATGGACATTGATCTTATGTAAGGTTTGTTTACAATATACATGGACATTGATCTTATGTAAGGTTTGTTTACAATATACATGGACATTGATCTTATGTAAGGTTTGTTTACAATATACATGGACATTGATCTTATGTAAGGTTTGTTTACAATATGCATGGACATTGATCTTATGTAAGGTTTGTTTACAATATACATGGACATTGATCTTATGTAAGGTTTGTTTACAATATACATGGACATTGATCTTATGTAAGGTTTGTTTACAATATACATGGACATTGATCTTATGTAAGGTTTGTTTACAATATACATGGACATTGATCTTATGTAAGGTTTGTTTACAATATCCATGAAAACACTTTTTGTTAATAAAAAAAACAACATCAAAACTTATGCTTTAACATTTATTCATTATGAAAAACATTTGAAAAAGTGTTTGGACTTGAATTTTGATTGATTGAATGAGATCCTTGGAATTGCTTTAATCATATATGAGCAGATTTAATTCATCAAAATGCATGAAACTGCACATAAAAGATCAAAACAATTTCGAAGATCTTTATTAGCTGATTAAATCTTAAAGGAGTAGGTCCGGTAAGGACCCAATTTTGGCCTCAAATTTCAGGTTCATCTTACGAAGGATTTTGACCACTTTTTAAACACTTAAGTGTCTATTTCATTTGAATCAATTAGTTTATGTGAAAGATTTTAACTGATTTTGTCATTTAAAACGACCCGATTCAAGCTCAAATATGAAAAATCTACCAAATATGCCAAAAAATGTCACTTTTCAGATGGTTTTCGACAAAAATGAAAGTGGTCGCATCCGTGTTCGTCCTCAATCTTTATATATGTTATGTATTATCATAAAATACAACTTACATTTTAATATTAAGGATGAACACCAATGCGGCCACTTTCGTTTCACACGAAAACCGCCTAAAATTTAACAAAAATGCTAGAATTGTGAAGATTTCTGTAATTTAGTCTGACTTTATGGTGCTAGTACCTGATATATGTGCATTGTATTGTCAAAAACAGTCCATATTAATATAGCAGGACAATTCTACTGTACAATAAATATCTAAAAGTTTACATTTTAACAATTTTGTAAAACTGCTATATTTTGGGGCCAAAAAGCGGTCTTACTGGACCTACTCCTTTCAATTCATTGAAAATGAATGTAGAGGCCATGCTGGCTGAATGGTCTGAGTAGTCTAACTACTGTATTTCTAGCCTCTCAACACTGAGGTTGTGAGTTTGAATCCCTCATGTGGTAGGTGCGCTTGATTTCTATCTTAATTGACTAGAAGTGTTTGTTTACCTACTGAAGGTCAGTGGTTCTCTTCAGGTCTTACTGGCTTCCTTGATCACCATGAAATATCACAGTATTGCTGAAAGTTACTTTTTATGGGCAATCAATCAATCAATCAATCAAAATGCATCATTGTTTTTGAACAATATGAAAAATAATGAACAAGTTATTCCTATGTTTTACATATATATACATGTATAATATTGGTAATATTCCATCAAATCATTTCAAAAATGGATAAAATATTCTAATTTAAAAATGTTAATTTCTCTAGTGGATAAATGAGTATTAGTAGGGGCCATTATTGTTAAACTCAAACCCCACCCCTTTAACTAGTAGTATCATCAAATGAGCCTTAGAATGTAATAATCATTCTTCCCATCATATCTTTGTTAGCATAAAATGTAGTAAAACCTTTACTGTTGACATTGATTTAACAAAATTTTACCGTTAATCTTTGTATGGGATACCCCATTCTCACCCTAATAAATTTGATCAATGTGGAATGTGGTAGGAATATATATCCATAATTTTAGCTCTTTATACTATAACAAAACAAATTTCTTTTAAGTATGATTTTTGTATTGACAGGTATGGCAGTGATGCAGATATTGAGATGAGAATAAAAGGCATGACTATGGGCATTAAAGATTTACATGTAAATATTCAATATTGACAGAATCAACTTGGTCCCATCAAAAACCAAAAAAAATTTATGATATATTTTGTAAAACTTGATTATGTAATTTATAACAAATTCTTTGATGTTTTTGATGTTGAAGTGTACATTGTATTACAAATATCTTAAATAGGTTTTAGAACACGCTTATTTCAGGAAACCAGCATTCATGCTTAACTTTTGAGTTCACAAACCAAAAGCTCATTTTTGGAAAATTCTAGTTGGATTCTGTTGGCTTGTAGAGAAGAATTAAACAAGCTTGAAAGCAATTTTTCAAGACGATGCTGTTTGACTTGTGGTTAAGCATGTTTCCCAATCCACTATGAATAAATATGTTTAAACTAAGCATGAAGACTGGGAAAGTTATTATTTTGATCTGGTAATTTCTTGTAAGCATATATATTGTGTATTTTCTTGTGCCTGTATTTTGTACTTGTACTTTATATATATATCAACAGTTATGTATATGGTACAATTGTATGGTATTATCTAGTTCAGTATAAATATTTATTTTTATATTATTCAGGTCCGTGGAGAATTGAGAGTTATTATGAGACCATTGATTAGTAGGATGCCTTTGTTTGGTGGCATCAGTGTATTCTTCCTCAATAACCCAGTAAGTTATCATGTGAAATTCAAATTCATGTATTGAAAAATATTCAACAAATAATACATTAATTTGCAAATGGCATCTGTTCATTACCTATGTTGTCATCTTCGCTAGCCAAGTGTTACGATCCACTCTCGCTCTCTTCACCCTTGGCGGATTGAGATAAAATTTCGGAGACACAGTATAAGGGTATTTATTGGTTGCAGTCGAAACTCGCTGCATCCAATCAATAAGCGCCTTTAATATGATTATGTGAAAATTTAGAAAGTGTTTGTAAACAATTGCCACATGTTTATTGTGCAACAAGTCTTTACACCCCTATACATACGACTATATTTAGTGACAACTTGAATGTTTTTAATCAACTAATAGAAGTTCCTGTGTATGTTTCATGCACAAATGCATGGATGTGGACGTAAATTTTCGTTTCCGGCTTTACCAAGTGTGTAGAATCTAGACACTACCGTGTTTTTACCTCAAAATTGAAGAGTTCAAGTGCTACCATTGGTCAAGAATAATGTATTCGGAATGGGCGTGACTTTAATATTCCGACAGATGGCGCAACATTGTTTTCACAAATGTTGGCTCAATCCGCCAAGGGTGAAGAGAGCGAGAGTGGATCGTAACCCTTGGCTAGCGAAGATGCTATGTTGTTAGAGTCACAAGTAAAATATTTTTCAATATCTATATTACAATGAAAATAAAGAAATAAATGCATGGAACAGTCTATTTTACTACCTTTATCATGTTTTTACAATGCAACATCATTGAATGATAGAGGAGTGAAACTACTACAGATTATTGTTCACATGTGTAAATTTACCAGGAAATCAAGGTATTTCATTCCAACATATATAATAAGGTGTACTATTATTATGACACAAAATCTCCACACACTAGACAAACCCAACAAACGATGATATTAATTGACATAATTGACATCCAGAGATGATATTTTCAGTAAAATTACAATTTGTAATTTCTTTGTTTTCACTCTGGAATTATCTAAAACACAAAATAAAATGTCTAACACTTTAAAAAGAAGCTATTGTGAAGACAAACACAATTCTTGAATTCTAGTATTATGTTAATAGTCGATATAGAATTGTGTTGTTTCAAGTTGATTAAAATTTTGAGTAGAAGACAAACTCTGAATTCATGCTATTTTTATCAATAACTAGATAAAATTTGATACGTTTTCTTGACCAACGCTGCAAAGGCGAAAAGGCAACAGTTTATAGTAAATATAATTCTCTACATTACAGACTCTAGACTTCAACTTAACTGGTATAGCTAATGCCATTGACATGCCAGGCTTAAGGTCAGTATATTGTTTTCTGAAAAAGTCAATAGATAATTTATATGAATATAAAGAGTAAATAATAAAATAAACAACTTAATTAATAAAGAGCATTGCCAAAAATCTAGTCGTCAGTTTGTGCTTACTAGTTTCATGAAATGACTAGTACTTCCAAAGGAATGAAGGCTCAACTGTTTTCTCATCAGAAATGAAGAAAGCAAAGAATGTTATTTTTATGTCCCATTTATAGGCATTATGTTTTCTGGTCTGTGGGTCTGTCTGTTTGTTAGTTAATCTGTCCCGCTTCAGGTTAAAGTTTTTGGTCGAGGTAGTTTTTGATGAAGTTGAAGTGCAATCAACATAAAACTTGGTAAACATGTTCTTTATGATGTGATCTTTCTAATTTTAATGCCAAATTAGAGATTTTTACTCTATTTTCACGGTCCACTGAACAAAGACAATGATAGTGCGGATGGGGGATTATTTCAGATACTTTTATATTGGTTATAACTTTTGAATTATTGACTTGCATTAGCAATGACTAGAGGCCACATTTGATTGTTTATTGTAGTGATATGGTAGACACTATAATCCAAGAACAGATTGCTGCTCTGATGGTATTACCCAACAGGATTGATGTTCCAATGGTACAAGATCTGGCCAGTTTGGCACGACTTAAATATCCACTGCCTGATGTAAGTTCAATAGAATAAGAACTACTGTAAATTCAGAAATTATTGTGAGGTTTTTATTATTAATGCGAATAATGCAACTTTTTGAGTATTGCAGTGATAAAAACTCACATTCTAAATATGAAATTTAGCTTTTCTTAAACCCCAATAATTAAACTTGCAGTTTTGTTCATTCTTCAAAATTTGCAATAATTAATGCATGCAATAATTTCTGATTTTATAGTAGATGCAGCTATAGTAAACACCAAAAGAAAATACTGTAAGCTTCAGTGTATAGTGCATAGTTTACATTAACACTGATCTTGAAAGACAGTTTGAAGTGTCTTATATAAGCATTACACACAAAACATTCAGATGTTCACAGATTTTCTGCATAATATGTACATAATGTCATGACCATTTCTCTGATTTAAACACAGGGAAATGATTTTTTCATTTTCTTATTTTGTATGTTTTTGTATAGATCTAAAAATTGACTGTATCAAAAGCAATTTTGAGATCTGAATTTAAAAAATGAATTTTCACGACAGAAGTTTTGAAAAATTGACAGATTCTGTAAAAGATATTAAGCTAATTTCAACAGTTTGTAATTTTACAGCTTTTTCCACAGAATACAATTTTTTATAAGTTTTGTATGCAAAACAAAAAATAACTATGAAATCAAGTATACATCCCAAACAACACAATTTTCCAACTTTCCATGTAATGTTTTACTTATGAAAATGACTGAATTCATGCTTATTGGGGTTTTATTTTTAAAGGGTGTACTGAGAATTCATGTGGTTGGAGCTAAAGAACTTATAAAAGCAGATGTTGGATTAATGAAGAAGGGTCTGTCTGATCCTTATGCTGTTGTAAGAAGTAGGTCTATGGAATAACATTTATAAGGATTTTGAATTTTTATATCTTCATGGTATTTCATGATATTTATTCCATGCTATTGTTTTTATTTGACAAGGGTCTATTTTGTCCTACTTTTATCAAACAACTTAGTATTTTATAACAATTTTTATTGGTTAAAACCTACCACAAGCTGGATTCCAACTCACAATCTCAGTGTTGACAGCCTTAGGCATCTGTAGTTGAACTACTCGGACCACTTAGCCACTTATTAAGCGGCAGCAGTCCTTTTGCGCAAATTTCTGTTTTTCAGAGGTATCATTTGCGCCAAATTTTGTTTTCCAAAAGTATCAATTGCGCCAATTTACCTGTACACATATCTATCATAAATATTAATGATTACCGGTAATATATATTTGTTCTTATTTTTGGCTTAAAAAGTATTAAATGTTCAGAGATATTTCACCATGTAGATGAACATCTGGAGAGAGATGGCTTAAAAAGTATTAAATGTTCAGAGATATTTCACCATGTAGATGAACATCTGGAGAGAGATGACTTAAAATGCATTAGACAGTCAATGTACAGAGAGAGGATAAAACTTATTGCTTTGCTGAATATTTAATAAAAATATGCTAATAGAGAAGAACACAGAATCTTTTGCTGATTATGTTTCAGCCTCATATGTTGATGACACAGTGCTTTGTTCCCTCCATGTGTATGGGCTTTATTATTATTAAGAATTTTATGAACTATTTTATGCATTTCATCCTTCAATGTTTGTGTTTTTGGACAATATAGTGAAGTTACAAGCTTCTATATACATTAAATTGGGAAGTACCTATGCAGCAGTAGTAAGAAGAAGTTATGTTTCAGAAAAGGAAACCTATTTGCCATGTAAACTATTCAAGTCCGAATACAGGAGTAGGGAAGCCATTTTTCTTCTAATTGGCGAAATTGTATGTTTTATTTTTGGCGCAAATAATACCATGTAATTTTTAAACATGTGGCGCAAACGTAGCATTGGAGAGAAAAAAGTTGAGGTGCAAAAGGACGCATTTTTGGCGCAAATGGATCTCTCCCTATTTAGCCTAGATATTGTGTTTAATTGCAAAAACCTGTAAATTTAGACACACAAATTATTGAATAAAGGCCTATTTGTTCTTGATTCTGACTAGGACTCTCTGATAAGACAGGTTTGTAAATTTTAAATGTTCATAAAAAAAACCATACAAAACCCAGAAGAAACTATCCAATTTAAATGTAATCTTGTACTATGAAGTTGATTATGATTTTTGATCTGTTACAGTGGGAGCTTACAAGTTCAAAACTCACGTCATTAATAACACAATAGAGCCAACATGGAACAGCATATTTGAGGTAATTCTCATCATTGATATTGCACTATATTTTAGTTTTTTAGTAAAAAAAAAATTGCAGGAGTTGATTTCACAAAAAAACTTACGACTCAGATTGATTGTAAGTACATGAATACTGAATTCTAATGCAACAACGTTTGTAACATTCATTTTGATTGGATAACGTCACTTTCTGACATGGCATCAATTGACAATTGATGCTATGGGACGTACGTGCAAGCGCAGACAGAATTTGACAGATTTTTATTACATGTTTTAATGTTGTTTTCTGTCAGTTTCAATAGAATGGAGATAACAATATTGTATTTTAAGCTCCGACGGCATCAATTGGGGATTTGATGGTCGCAAATACCAGCTTAAAATACAATACAGTTTTCTCCTAATTGTTCATGACTTATGATCAATCTTAGTCTTAAGTATTTTTGTGAAACTGACTCCAGAATCATAGTAGTTTTATAAGACTCCCTTGCAGTTGGTATTTATGAGCAGTATACATAGTCTATATAACACTGCTCCTACTATTTTTAAATAGAATAGAATTCAAATCATTAACCCAAAGAAGAAGTCTATAGGTTCATAAAATTGTGACTTAAACCACTTTTGCATTCTGTAAACAAACCTATGTTCTACAAATTCTTTTCTAGCAGATTTCATAGCAATTTATTTTTGTGATTTTCTAACTTTATTATTTCATTCATATAAAGAGAGAAAATCCTAGTTTGACATATACAATGTATCTTTATTATATGATATAGATATTCTGAATTCATTCTATTTTGAATTGTTGCAAAAGTTGTAATTAAATGGCTCTTTAAAGTGAGTTGGTTTAAAGTATGTTATCACATAAGATATTTAACTAAGCAAAAGTAGACAGAATACAAAGAATGCAAGCATTGTAATGTGATTTGATAGTATTGCAGATATTAAAACACTTTTTTTAAATCTGATTGCATTATATGAATTCAGCCTTGTTCAAAATAGCATTTATTAAGTTTGTTTTTTAATTCCATAAGTCAGCAGTGGCTGTACTGGAACCATAAATGCATGCAATAATTTCTGACTTTTAAATACAAAAAAAGATGTGGAATGATTGCCAATGAGACAACTCTCTGCAAGAGACCAAAATGACACAAAAATTAACAACTATAGGTTATCATATGGCCTTCAACAATGAGCAAAGCCCATACCGCAAAAGTAAGTTATTGTACAACAGTAAATTGGAACAGCATAAAGCTTTTTGTCATGTTTCATGCTTGCAAAGCTTATAACGAAGCAACAATTCTCAGATGTTTTTTTAATGCAAATTATTGCATGCTTTTATTCATGATCATTCTGTTTTATAGACAATTGTTGATGCCAAAGATGGACAGCTTTTGGATATTGAAGTTCGTGATGAAGATCCCGGAAGTAAAGACGATTCCATTGGAACGTAAGTAATCTAAATACAGATTAATATTATTTATTAATTATGTTTTTCAAATACTTATATGGAAGTTACTTAAAAGAGTCAGACTGGCAGTACATTTTTATGCCCCATCTACGATAGTAGAGGGGCATTATGTTTTCTGGTCTGTGCGCCCATTTGTCCGTCATTTCGTCCCGCTTCAGGTTTAAGTTTTTGGTCAAGGTAGTTTTTTATGAACGGTCTACTAAACATAGAAAATGATAATGAAGATTCAGGTTAAAGTTTTTGGTTAAGGGAGTTTTTGATGAAGTTGAAATCCTATCATCTTGAAACTTATTTCTTATGTTCCCTATGAAATGATCTTTCTAATTTGAATATGATAGTGCGAGTGGGGCATCCATGTACTTGGGACACATTCTTGTTTGTTGACTGGCAAAACGACTATATAAAACATCCACAAAGATACAATTTTTCATTTATTCCATGGAAATAAATTAATCCTCATTATATAAATTGTTTATTGCAGAACAAGTTTACCTATTTCAACTGCAGCAGAGAAGGGAACAGAGGACACGGTAAGTATTGGTTATAAATATTGACAACTGATTTACTTGTGTGTATAGTTCACATTTCACATAAAGTTAGGTTTACTTGTTTGTTAAATGAAGCATGAACTCTTGTGAGTAGTTCATATATATAAAGTTGGGTTCACTAGGGTGTTGAATGAACCATAAACTCTTGTGAGTAGTTCATACATTTAGTTAGGTGTACTTGTTTGTTAATTGTACCATGAACTCTTGTGTGTAGTTCATGCATAAAGTAAGGTTCACTTGTTTATTAAATAAACCATGAACTCTTGTGTGTAGTTCATGCATAAATTAAGGTTCACTTGTTTATTAAATAAACCATGAACTCTTATGTGTAGTTCATACATAAAAGTTAGGTTTAAATAAAAATGAAATTACATGAAAACAATGGAGATTGAAACGATTTATTGATTTATGTTGTTTGTTTGTTATTTCAGTGGCTACCATTAGAAGATGTTAAAACAGGTCGCATTAATTTGAAACTAGAATGGATGTACCTGTCAAAGAATGCTCTCATCTTAGAGAAGGTATGAATCCTCTATTACTATTTTTTGGATTAAGTTTTATATACCCAAGATAACTAATTTTATTTTATACAGAAACTAAGTGGATAAATAAAAGAAGTGTATTATCTTATTTGTATTTAAACAGAATAAATGTTGTTCTGAAGTTAGACATTAATTCAGCAGAAAACACTATAAAACGATTAAAGACATGGCTTTCTGAAACCAATATTATTTTCTTATTAGAGATGTCAAAATTATGTCACATTTGTAAGTATCAGTGTTCTCCCCAGGCCGATATGACGCTGCAGTGCCGCAGCGCCTTCATAATATTTTCGAAGATCCCGCAGCGTCTTAATTGTCTGCTGTCCCTTAATACTTGATCCCGCAGCGTGTTAATTTTCACAATTTCATTATAAATGTTGGTGAAAATTGTCTAGTTGCTGATCACCGCTGAGAGGTCGGTCAGTGTTACGCAATAACTGATAATTAGTTTTACCTGAGCCACGCTTATCTCAGCCTTATCGGACTATGTTATCATGTAATAGCGTACATGATCATCAAGAAGAAAGATATTTGTAGAAGAAAATTAAAAAAAATAAAAACTTCAGTGCAGAAATTGAAGAAATAGATCGCAAATACATTGTATTTACACATTGTGTGTGTGATCACTTGACCATTTAAGTAACGAATTCTTTCATTTGTCGAGAAGAAGAATATATTTTAACACGACCAATGAACGTGATGAATACACGTGATAAATTTGAATACACATTGCTAAAGATATTTACGATGAAAATTATGAATGAGAGTATTTGTAATTGAAAAAAATAAAATAAACTTTGATTAAAGAGAAGTGATTTATTTTACTATAAAGTGAAAAAATGTTACTTGCAAGGTAAATTGTCTCAAACTGTCGTGTTTTTAGAAATAAAATGATCATTAAACATCGAATTTGCTGCAGCTTCTATATAATGTCACTAGTTGATAATTTCAAAGGTCTTAACTTTAAAAAACTTGCAAAGTTTCGTTTATATCTATCTGCCAGAGATAGGTTTTAACAATAATACACACGGAAGCGTAATGTAAAACTACGGAAACTTGTCAGCTGTTCATTAACATATTTTTGTTTTAAAAAATTGTATACCAAATATGATCAAATATCTTAACCATATGATATTCGATTTTATTAATTCTGAATGAACATGTTCTCTGCAAATAACAAAAGGGTGACTTCTAAGCAAAAGGCAGATGATGGAAGTAGAAGTTTTTTTCTCTCAGCCTATAATGACTTCTAATGAAAAGGGGAATACACCTCCCTCTTCACTGTCAGTATAAGCAGATGTCATTGCTTCTCCTAATCCCAACCTAGCTAAAGTTTTAGCAAGTGATAACAGCAAGCACCATGTTTCTGGTTTCAATGACAAGTGGCTGACTGAGTTTTCATGGCTTACAAATGTTAAAGGGGGTATAACCAAAAGGTATTGTGAGAGGGGGTTTTCAACCCTAAAGAGGATAAAGACAAAATTGAGGAACAGACTGTCCAACAAAATAACACTATCTTGAAACATTATCCCTAGAAGGAGCCGAGAGTACAGAGATGAATATTTATATTTTGACTTATAAATAACTTTTGTGTTTAAAATCAATTTATTTCATATATATATATATATTCTTGTAATTCATTATTAAATACTCTGCATTCTCAAACACATAACACAAAGCATTATAATTCATATTGCATGTCATGGATTAATGACTGATTGCTTCAGATCACAAAAGTTCACTCTAAAAAAAGAGTTACGCGCCCTTGAATTTTGCGCCTTAAAAAAATCCTGGGGAGAACACTGAGTATCTGTTCTTTATGTAACAAGATTAACAACATAATGTTCAAGTTATCGTCAATTTTTTATACTGTATGTTAGGAAATTTATTGCAGTGTTTTAATTAATGTCAAAATGCAACTGTATCAAGTTCCCAATAATAAAACCACGCAATTATAATTTCATTTATGATTTTCCTTCTTAAAATGTGTGTAATCACATTATTTGATTTCCCATTTTTTACTTATCAATATTAAAAATGCTTGCATTCATTTCTAAATTTACAGTATATTGATATCAACCTAGAAACTTAATTTTCGTACTTCAGCTAATTGAAATGTGGTTATTTATAGCTAGCAGCATTAGGATAAAGTATTATGGAATGAGAAATGTTGTTATAATTTCATTATATTTTGTTTGTGGTCAGGACTGATACCATTTATGTTAGTTGTGAGTTTTATGTACATCTTGACTGGTTGTATATATCATCTGAATCAAATATACAGAATGCATTTAAACTTAAGCTGCGTTCTATTTATAAGATACTCAAAGTTTCCGTCCAATTTGAAGCATCTTTAAATCTTTTTATAGATATTCCAAGCATCTTTGATTTTTTTTTATAGATATTCAGAGCATGAGCTGCAGTTTTCAATTTAGATAAAATACTTGTTTTTTTTTTTTATCTTGTGCAATGTTTTTTTCATCACTTAAATATTTGTTAATTATTTTAATTCTACAATACCCACCACTGCATGTTAATGTTGTAACTCTCTTTTTATTTATTTTCCAATTTTCCCTGTGTTATCTGATATTTTTGGTAAGTTGACATGTTTGTTGAAGTTATCTACCTTTGCTGTGAATTCATTCATTTTCATTCATTTATCATGTCACAATATTAATCAACTTAATATTGAGTAAATACATTTTCTTTCAAAAATAGGACTTGTTGAATTTAGGCTTAAATTTGTTTGAAAATAATAAAATATCTGACTGTAAAATTTTACTCGTGGAAAATGTGTATGACTAGGGTCAAAGTTATATTGACATAAAGCAGATTGTTCCCATTTTTGTTCAACATAGTTTTAATCTTATTGTACAGTTAACATTGTGTTTGGTGCATTCATTGGTACAATTATTTTATGGGGAAAAAATTATAATGCGGCAGCATTACTACAATACATACAGGTTAACTAATATTGACATCTAGAGGTCACCGTAAGATCTTATTTGATGGACAAGTTTGGTTAATAAATACAACAGCATGAAAATCTTTAAAAAGTGATGAAGTTCCCCAAAAATGACATCAATTTCATCTACAGGTTATCATCTCTTTTCACTCAAAAAAGATTCTTTCCAAGACACTAGATACATGTATCTATTTAGATGTAGTGTGATTTTTCTTTTTAGACTATATAAACTAAATAAGCTTAGACTTCGGTAATTTTATGACTGGTTTGAGTGTATTAATGTTTAAGACCATACCACTTTTGGTTGGAAAAATTTAATCAAACAAAAGCCAAATTTGCTTCTTTTTTTTAAAAGATGGAAATAAAATTTATTTTAAAAAATGGCACAAATTATAAAAAGTTGTTGACATATATAAAAAAGTACAGGAGCAGAATTTAGTTTGAAAAATAGTTAATAATTTTTTTATGAATATACAAGAAAAAGATTCACACAATGATGATTTTTTAGAATTTTACCCCAAACAACATGTTACCTTATGATTGTCCCTGAAAGGGTTAAAGGGTTGTGTAAAATGATTTAACTTGCTGTTAAAAGTACACAAGGCTGAACTCAAAATTGCCATATAAAGCAAACAACATCATCCCCTCCGTGATTTCATTGATGCACAGAAACCTATAACGTAGTCACTTCACTATATCAAAATCTAAAGGAGTCTGGGTAATCATGGTAATTTTGCTGTACATTTTACAAAAGTTGAAATTTAAAGAAAAATACAAAATATTCTGGGTGGTTTTTTTTAACAGTCATGATTATAAGATAAATCAAATAATTTTTTCTTTTATTTTTTGAAAAGTCTTACAAATTTTATTCATTCCTAGCTTAAAATTTAAATACTTCATTAAAGATTTAGACCAATTGCATTGTTTTCTGCTATTTTGCAATCAAACATGGTGGAGGACCCAGGAATTACCTAAAATATCCATTGGATAAGACTTTATAGAAGATAGACAATGTTACCCAGAATACATTAGAATCTGAAATAGTGATTTGTATTATTACATCTTGTTATTCTATATTTTTTTATACATAATTGCTACACAACATTCAGTTTGTATGCTTACTTTAAACATGCTTTCCAGGTCTTAGTATTGCTGATCTATATAATGGTTTCTGCTGAGATATAAAACTAGACACTTTTTTATTCAGCCAGATTTTTCTTTCTCTTAGCACTTAAAAATGATATCTAAAAAAATAGTAAGTGTATGTTAGATGATCTTTGTATAATATGATATAGATTAAATCTACATGTATAGAAGGAAAAAAATGCAGAGATATTAAATAGTTGAGTGTTAATGATGGCAGAGAGCGATGAGTCTGGAAATGTCTGATAGGGAGACTTTGTATCAGGATCTGTTGAGATTTAAGAGGGATTAGGAGTAAAGGCAGGAATTTTTAATGATTGTTTGACTCCTGATCATTTGCTTGTAATCATTGGTTTAGCTATTTTTACCAAAGTTATTGTTGTCTGCTCTTTGGTTGGGTTGCTGTCTCTTCCACACATTCCCCATTTCCTTTCTCAATTTTATGACAACAAGAAGTTCGATTGATGCACATAATAGTTTGAAAACTAAATCAAATAGTAAACATGAGCTCAAGAAATTCAACACCTTCACCTGAATTCAACAGATGCAAATAGAAGTGAAAATTAAAATTAAACTCGTAATGAGCTTTTTAATTCATGTGTGTTTATTACAAAATCGCTTAATCCCAAACAGTGTTTCATTTGTTCTGTGTTTCTGTTATATGTCAGCAATGTTAGATTTGCAACAAGTTATACAGGGTTTTATATATATATTTGTATATGTTTGATTGGCTTTTATGGTTCGGGAATATTCGTTAACATGTTATGTTTGGGGAGAAGTGTGATTTTGAAAGTAGAGGGTTGGGCTATTAATACATGTGACATGTTCAGCTTATTATCTATGCATGTTTTTCTTGGGTTTAAGTTTGTGGACAAAGGAAAAATTGTTTTCCGACTGGAATTCTACAGGAACTGAATAGGAATCCAATTCTCTTACACTAAAAGAGAAATAGAATAAGAGTTAACTTGTTCTTGTTCTTGTAACTGAGTTCTTTGTAGGAGTTATTAAAAAACTAAAATACTAAACAGTACAACTGCCATTCTATTGTTTTGTGGAAAAAACATGAATGGATTGTTTCATGATAGTTCACCTCTGACTACTTTTAATGCTGTTTCTTTTCAGTTACTAAAATTACACTTTTATTGACATATAATTATTCGGGCATATTCTCTTTATATGTATGAATGAAGGAGTAGAATAGTTAAAAAGACTTGTAACATGTGTAATGAAATCTTATATATACAACAAAAAAAGTACTTCAATTTAAAAAAAAGTTACATTTGCTGCTTTTATAAATTACTTTAAAATTTATATTTAAAAATCGATTGAGAGACCTATATATGAATAAGTATGTTGATATTTATCTTTTTACTGGTCACATGGCTACTGTACTTTATTATGAACTATTGGTTTTTTAGACAATAAAGGAGATGGAATTGAGGAATAAACTTAGCGATGATTTGTCATGCTGTTTATTGATGGTTAATCTGGACTCAGCCAGAGAATTGCCTGTAAGTATTAGTTTAGTTTAAACATATTTATTTATAGTGGATTGGGAAACAAGTTTTGCAACTTATATAAATCCCTTTCCACTTTACGGGTGCAAGTGCTGCCTTGTAGCGGCATTAGCCTACTCTTTTTCGAAATCTACAAGGGTGTCTTTAACGTGCAAGAGATATGGCTCTCTCTTAACACGGGTCAGCCATTTATCGTCCCATTCCGACGGACTAAGTAAGTATTGACATATTCTTTAGTTGTTCATTATTCTAACGTCATCCGATGATCATTTACATCACTTGCAGAAATTCATGTTGGTTTACTAGCAATAATAGTCTTATTGTGAAACATAATTTGTGCAAATTTGATTTTCATTGCTGTACATATAAGCTGAATATTTTACTAGTAACACTTTATGACCTAGCTTCAGAGTGCAATGTTGTGAATGATAAATAATATTTTTTTGCTTGTTTTGTGAACAGAAAAAAAAATAATTGAGTTTTCACTGTAAATCATTCATTCATCATCTCAGAATCTAAAGTATTTGGAATAGTAATTTTTACACCATTCTCTAATCTGATTGAATATTAAATGACTCCATCAACAATGAATGTTGAACTAAGGCAGTTTTCCATGTGTGCGACTATACTGAAAACTACTAATATTGCACTAAGTTCTGAAATAAAACACTGTTTTCTAACTGTCATACATTTGTCAATTTACAATCTAATGAATTTGTTACATGCATGTTCAGAATTCAGATTTTCTTGCTCATTCTAACAGTATATTTTGAGAACCAAAATGTTGGTATGTTTTTGCTTTGATAAAAGAGTTTTTATTTTTGCAGTTTAATATTGTGTGTTGAATTGTGCAGTGTTTTAGATAACTGACCAATACATTTGACCATTTAATTTAGCAAGATGAAACTTGATAATGATATGAATGTAAGCAAAAGGAAAATTCAGCATTCTTTAGTAATTTAAGAACTTTTGTTTATGTTTTACAAAAATTTCAACTAATTTGATTTTGCCAAAAAAGATATATATATATAAAAACACAGAGAATATTTTCAAATGTGAACTAAATTGATGTAAGGAAAATTGTAAAAACAGTATTGCATGAAAACTTGAAATTGTAAATGAAGATTTAGCACTGAAAATTCCAACTATTAATTACTTTTTTAAAAAATTTTGTGATGTCACTGTATTAATTTTATTGTTTCTCAAAACCTGCACAGTTCACAACAATTTTGATGTTGATTTATATTTTAATGCCCTGCTTACAAAAGTAGGGCAGCATTTTATTGTTTGAATTTTATTCTGTCTGACCATTTGTATTGGATAGGATCATAAATGAAAATTGTTATATTCTTTTAATGTTCAAACATAATGATATATTTTAAACGTCTTTCAGAATTAGAAAATAAACTTCTGAATATAAAAATAAGGTGATGTGGTTTGATTTGCAATGAGACAACTATTGACTTAAGATCAAATGAAGTGGACGTTAGCAGTTATAGGCCACTGTATATAACCCATACTGTTTAGATGGCTAGAAAGGGCACTGACATGAAAAATATAAAACAATTCAATTGGGAAACTAACTGCCGAATTTATAACAGAACAATTTATAAAAAAAAATATGACAGACATGAACCAACAACAACCACTGAACTACAGGCTTCTGACTTTGGAAAGGTACATAAAGAATGAAGAGGGTTAAATATGAAAGTAAATTCTCAACTTTCCTAGTTCCAAAAATTTGTTTTGAATCTCTTGATAACCTAACATTAATAATTCATTGGTGTATCTTCAATACACAAGATTCATGATCTTGCTCACATGTAAAGTATCAATGCTCTTTTTTATTGTGTTTTAGAAAAACAATTATTTGATGGTAATTACTTGCTATTGTATTGTCTTAGTGTCCATGTATTATTGTCTTGAAGTAAAATGTACCAGTCAGTCTTCAGTACATATAGGATTCTAAAAAATGATTTTTGACACATTGGTTAAAAGGCATTAAGTTAATTCAGATATTAATTTGAGGTTTTTACTTATGGGAATAATGTGAGTTGGTGAGTATCGCAATAATATGAATTGATCTTCTGATAACTGTATGTGTCAAAAATAGATTTGATACAAACCAGTACTTGAGACTGACACCTAGTAAAGTGAATCGTGCTATTGCCTATTATTAAACTTCTGATTCAGATGCTTATCTTCAATCCATCATGTTACTTCAGCAATTTACACTTAATTATGCTTATCAACATTAAAACTTTAAATCTGCAGTATTTGCATACTGTGCTGGTGATCGAGGTATTTAGGCTAGATGTATTACAATTTAAACCTAGCTTACTTTTCTAATACACCAAACTATTGCATTGTGAATTTTGAATAGACTGAAATCCTACTGCAGTGTTATTATCATGGTTGTCTGTATATACAAACTAAGGTTTCTATGGGGTAGAATATTTACCAATCTTTTTTTTCCTGATCATATCATTTTGAATGGATAGGTATGACTTGTTAAATATACATTTTAAATCATGATAAAAATGACTGTATGACCTTTGCATCTTGCATGCTAATGTTATCTATGAATTTTGTGGTCTTACTTGTAACATCATTTTTCCTGAGAGACTCCTGTCACTTGCATCTTGTTTATGAACAACTTTTAACGACAGCCTTATACACTAACATGTGCTTCTAGATGTTGAAATAAGAATCTGGAACATTTATCATATAAACATTTTTTCATATATTTAAATGTGCATGTTATGCTGAGGACATTGATTTTTTTCAGCTAGATATCAATTATTTATTATCATCTTACTCTAATCAAATGATTGGGATATTTCATCAAAGCAAAAGAATGGGAGATATAACACTTGAACCAATGAAAGACAACTCTTCCATGTTGACTTATTGTATTCATAACTATAAAAATTTGCTTGGGCTAATATGATAATGAGGCAGTAACCTGAGAAAAAAAACCACATCAGATATCAGCATACAGTCTTCTTCCATGGACAAGTGTCTATGCAATATTCCAAGCTCTAAATTGTGGATACTTTATTTCGCGTTTTACCCTTTCTAGCCCACTTCGCGGCAATTTAATTTCGCGATTTGGTAATTTACCGAATGTAGTTTAATAATGAAAGATCCAAGCTTTAGATGTTCGCGACGATTTATATTCGCATTATTTTTCTACTTGTGAAAGTCGCAAAAATAAATCGCTCACAAAAATAAATCGCTCGCGAAAATAAGTTTACAGTAGTCGGGAAAAGTTGTTAATTGTTTGCAATATAAATAAAATTCCATAACTTCAGTTTCTACTTTTGTCAAAATATGTTTTTGTTGTATTACAAATATGATTTGAAAATTCAAAACATAAATTTCAAAATCTAAAGGTAAGTACCTGTTCAGTAGTAAATATAATATTGAAAGGTCTTTTTCTGTGTAGTTTATTATTGAACAGTGTACACTTTGATAGCAACTTTGAAAAGTTTATGAAATTAAAGACTGAAAATCTAATCAATCAAATAACATTATTCGTAATATTAATGTTTCGTACAATGGTAATGCTCTCAATAGTCTTTTAAGATTCTGTTAAAATGTAATCTGTTTGCTTGTATTTCAGAGGGCAAAGAAAACCATGTCGGAGCCAAGTCCTTACGTCAAATTGTCATTAGGCCAAAGTAAATTTGAAAGTGGAATAAAAGCCGACACAGATGAACCAAGATGGGAACAGAACTTTAGGTTCTTGGTCCACAATCCAAACTTACAGACTTTGGAATTAGAGGTATGAACTGTTGTACTGTAAATTAAATTGAGAATGGAAATGGGGGATGTGTCAAAGAGACAAAAACCCAACCCACAGGAAACAGCTTAAGGTTACCAATTGTTCTTCAGAACAGCGAGAAAATCTTGCATTCTGGAGGCAAGGTTCAACTGGCCCTAAACAAGAATGTGTACTTGTTCGGTGAAAATGGACATTACACTCACTTTAAAACATGAAAATGGACTAAAATGTAAAAAAACCATACAAGACTAACAAAAACCAGAAGTTCCCAATTGGGACAGGCGCAAAATTGGGTTAATAAATATAAGAAAATGTGGTATGAGTGCCAATGAGACAATTCTCCATTCAAGTCACAATTTATAATTAAACCATTATAGGTCAATGTACAGTCTTTGGCACAAAGCCTTGGCTCACACCGAACAGCAAGCTATAAAGGGCTTCAAAAATTACTAGTGTAAAACCAACATGTTTTATGAGATAACAACCTGCCCCTATACATCTAGACAATGAAGAATAAACATACACACATTATTATTATTATCATGATTATTATTGAACATACCTGTATATTAGCAATTAATCTGACATTGTTTTTCAATGCTGTAACAATAAACAAAGAAATTTGAAATTGGTTATATTTGCAATAAAATGAAAATCCTTAAAAACATTATGATTGTTTTGTGATTATTATTTTTCAGGTTTGGGAGAGTAAATCTAAGACTAGAATTGGTAACTTGAAAGTTCCACTGAAAAACCTTTTGGTTGAACCAGACCTAATTGTTGATAAATTCTACAATTTAGTGAACTCACCTTCACCAAAAGCTCAAGTTCGAATGAGGTTGTGCCTAAGAGTAAGTATAAATGGTTAGGCTTAAACTTAAAGATGCATTATAACTATAATTATTAAAGAAACTCACTCTAGTAATATTATAATAAAACAATAAAGATAACAACACCAATCAATTACCTTATTGTAAGAATTTATTCTGGTCGACATGTTTCGCCAACAAGGGTGGCGTCTTCAGGACAGTATTACATATGAAATCAAACCGTGAAGTACAAATTTTGCGGTTGTGTGGTTCGCCGAACAATTGAAGTTGTTATGACGACGTTATAGATATAAATAGAAAGTGAAAGTAAAATAAGAATCTACCGGTAGTATAGTTAAAAGTGAAAGTAAGTCAATAAAGTTATTAACGATGTGCTTAGCTGCTATTCTTATATGTCTGTGTAGTTGGTCTCATTGAGGTTTCTAGTGGTAATATTGTAGAAATGATGAAAGTAGATCATAAAATGTCAGTTCATTTCCGAATTGGACAACATCCCACTGGCCATCCCGTACGAATTCAACTGGCTTCGCTCCGAGGGAGGTACTGCTTCCAATTTCGTTGATAGTAGGGTGAAGTGTATGATCGCGGCAATTTCACCCTATTACCAACAAAAGTGATATTATATGTAGGTTAAATTTCATGGGGGTTTTAATTTTGTGGATATTTTAAAAGATATTAATTCCTCCACTAAAATTTCTGCTTTTACAGTATAATCAACCTATTTTCTAGGTTCTTACCTCTGAGTATAACCAGGCAGACATTGAGGAGGAGGAAGAAGAGGAGACCCCTGTGGAAACATTAGAGAGTAAAGAATCCTCTGTTGACCCAGTCGCACAGCAATCTGCCACTCCAGCTGATAAGACTGCCAAGGCTGGACCAGCTGTTGTTAAGAAAGTGGAAGTAGTAAAAGTAGAAAAAGTAAACAAAGTGTCTAGCAAACTTCCAGAGGGTCAGTTAATACCACCCATGGACTCGTCCACACCCATCAAGGACTCAGATGTCAGGCAGAGGAAATCTCCCTCGTATGTACTAATATAATTTTTGAATAAATTACCTTTAAAAGTTGTGGCATGATTGCCAATGAGACAGCTTTCCACAAGATGCTAAATTACATAGAAATTAGCAACTATAGGTCACAGTACAGTGTTCAACAATGAGCAAATTCAATACTTCACAGTCAGCTGCAGAATGCATGTAAAACAATTCAAACGATAAAACTAACAAAATGATGAATGAAAAACAAATATATTACACAGCAACAAAAAACAACCACTGAAGAGCAGGCTTGAACTAAATTAGGATTTGGTTAGGGTAGTTTTTATACGACCGCAAAAATTTTAATTTTTTGGTCGTATATTGCTATCACGTTGGCGTCGTCGTCGTCGCCCGAATAGTTTTAGTTTTCGCACTCTAACTTTAGTAAAAGTGAATAGAAATCAATGAAATTTTAACACAAGGTTAATGACCACAAAAGGAAGGTTGGGATTGATTTTGGGAGTTTTGGTCCCAACATTTTAGGAATTAGGGGCCAAAAAGGGCCCAAATAAGCATTTTCTTGGTTTTCGCACTATAACTTTAGTTTAAGTGAATAGAAATCTATGAAATTTTGACACAAGGTTTATGACCACAAAAGGAAGGTTGGGATTGATTTTGGGAGTTTTGGTTCCAACAGTTTAGGAATTAAGGGCCAAAAAAGGGCCCAAATAAGCATTATTCTTGGTTTTCGCACAATAACTTTAGTATAAGTTAATAGAAATCAATGAAATTTTAACACAAGGTTTATGACCACAAAAGGAAGGTTGGGATTGATTTTTGGAGTTGAGGTCACAACAGTTTATGAATTAGGGGCCAAAAAGGGGCCCAAATAAGCATTATTTTTGGTTTTTGCACCATAACTTTAGTATAAGTAAATAGAAATCTATGAAATTTAAACACAAGGTTTATGACCATAAAAGGAAGGTTGGGTTTGATTTTGGGAGTTTTGGTCCTAACAGTTTAGGAATAAGGGGCCCAAAGGGTCCAAAATTGAACTTTGTGTGATTTCATCAAAAATTGAATAATTGGGGTTCTTTGATATGCCGAATCTAACTATGTATGTAGATTCTTAATTTTTGGTCCCGTTTTCAAATTGGTCTACATTAAGGTCCAAAGGGTCCAAAATTAAACTTAGTTTGATTTTAACAAAAATTGAATCCTTGGGGTTCTTTGATATGCTGAATTTAAAAATGTACTTAGATTTTTAATTATTGGCCTAGTTTTCAAGTTGGTCCAAATGGGGGTCCAAAATTAAACTTTGTTTGATTTCATCAAAAATTGAATAAATGGGTTCTTTAATATGCCAAATCTAACTGTGTATGTAGATTCTTAATTTTTGGTCCAGTTTTCAAATTGGTCTACATTAAGGTCCAAAGGGTCCAAAATTAAACTAAGTTTTATTTTAACAAAAATTAAATTCTTGGGCTTATTTGATATGCTTTATCTAAATATGTACTTTGATTTTTGATTATGGGCCCAGTTTTCAAGTTAATCCAAATCAGGATTCCATATCAAGTATTGTGCAATAGCAAGAAATTTTCAATTGCACAGTATTGCACAATAGCAAGAAATATCTAATTGCACAATATTGTGCAATAGCAATTAATTTTCAATTGGAGTTATCTTTCTTTGTATAGAATAGTAGTTGATAATATATGTTGGAAATTTGCCGGACATGACTATGATGTCATTTTCTATTTTTATTTGCCAATAACTTTATGTAAATAACTTCATTGGAAATTTGCCAATATAAAATGTTGCTGATGAAGCTTTTTTTCCTTATCTTTTCTAAAATGTTTTTAGATAATGTATGTTGGACATTTGCCAGACATGACTATGATGTCATTTTCTATTTTTATTTGCCAATAACTTTATGTTAATAACTTCATTGGAAATTTGCCAATATAAAATGTTGCTGATGAAGTTTTTTTTATTGTTTTATACAATAAACAATGTATATTCACTTTTACTACCAACCAATCTTTACCATTCAGTGATAACAAGCACTTTATTTTACATTTTAATATTTTATGATGTATTTAAAAGAGTAGTTATTGTTGCAAACTCCATTAGAAATTTGAATTGATATCAGTTTTGGAAAAAGGGAAACAGGGATGTGGAAAAAAAAGGGGGGGGGTTTAATTTTTCTCATTTCAGATTTCATAAATAAAAAGAAAATTTCTTCAAACATTTTTTTGAGAGGATTAATATTCAACAGCATAGTGAATTGCTCAAAGGCAAAAAAAAACTTTTAAGTTCATTAGACCACATTCATTCTGTGTCAGAAACCTATGCTGTGTCAACTATTTAATTTTAGATTTAAAAAGTTTGAAGAAGAAATCTTTAATTGATTTGTAAAATCTTGACATTTGTTTTGTGTAAAAAAATATCATGTAATGTCAAAAATTTGATCACAATCCAAATTCAGAGCTGTATCACGCTTGAATGTTTTGTCCATACTTGCCCCAACTGTTCAGGGTTCAACCTCTGCGGTCGTATAAAGCTGTGCCCTGCGGAGCACCTGGTTATATGTTAGGTTAAGTGTTGTAACAGTACAACACAAGTAGTAGTAAATAATGTTTGAAGTAAATGAAAGGCAGCTGAGTAAAAAATAAGAGCTCATCTTAATGCTTAAAACTGAAAAAAATTTAACAACTTCTTCCTGTGATGTTTACTGTACATATGAAAATATCTAAAGATCATGAAGATACAGCATATTTGAAGTAGCCAAAAAACATCAATAGCAAAATTTCAAAAAAATTAATGAAAAAAAGGGTTTATATTTCATAGAACAGTTGCTTCAAAAATCAATTGCCAAGTAAGATTTTTTATGAATAGAAAATAAAAATTCAGAGATTAGTATGATCATTTGAGAATTTTGTTTAAATACTCATTTTATTTTCGTATAATTGTTTAGCAGTAACCAAGGAGGATTATATGGCCGTGGAAGGATACAGATCACATTACGTTACTCTACTCAGAGACAAAACCTTGTTGCAGTTGTACATAAATGTGTGTAAGTATACTTATAAAAGCTGAGAGGATTACTTTAAACTGGTTTTGCACAAGACGAGAAGGAAATCATTTGTTCAGAATTAACTTCAGTCCATAGTGTAGCTTAAATTCTTTAAACAAATTGATTCATGACATTCAGAGACTTTATCTTACTTATTGAGAGGCTTTAAATTATACTAAAAATTCAGTTTCTTCAAACTAGTCTATACCCCTGTGAAAATGTGTATGAAGCAAAAGAGATAATTTGGGGTATACATTAACATTACAGCAATCCAATTACACTAAAAAAAAAGATTTAGAGGTCTGTCAAGCTTCTTATTCTTTTCATCCCTTGCAGACCTGCCAACTTATGAAAATCTCCATGGGGGATTTAGTGCACAACCAGATTTTTAAGGGACTATGATAAACTTGATGCAAATTGTGCTCGTATGATAAATTGATTAAAAATGAAAGGCCAGCTGACCGAGTTTCTGTTTACAAATATTACAAATAATAATATTAATTAATTTTGAGGATTGTTATGACCCATCAGGTAATCCGATTACTTGTAACAACAAATTATGACACCTGTTGTGATCGTTGAATAGTGTAGGATTGTAAACGTGTCATAATATGTCCCCAGGTAAAATTATAGATTTTTTTAAATTGATCAGAAAAACTTCAAAATCGGTATCCAAATATTTTTTTCGATATATTTTGAGAAAATCAGGATTTTGACTTGTTTTACGATCCCGATATCTGGATTCAGGTTGAGGGATGAAAATCAGGATAGTTGGCAGGTCTGCCCTTGAAGCACGTGTATACAGTATAACGGCTAATTTTTTGCGGGTGTAAAAATTCGCGATATTCATTGAATAAGGTATACGAAATATTTTGGTGGTTAATATTTTGGATTCAAAACTTTTATCAATACCTTTGCACATGCACTTTTAAATTGGCGAAATTTATTTTGGCGATTTTGTTCTATCCACAAAAAATAAGAAAAATTTACACCCTGCGAAAATAACCTGATTTACAGTATATAGAAAATGGAGTTGACAGCAATCAAAATATACAAATAATTAAAAGTAAATTGACATGATTGGTCAAATTCTTATCACAATTAGTTAATAACATCACATTGTTATTTTTTTCCAACACATCAATTAGGAATGTTTGGATTCAAAACATATGCCCAAAACATCCATTTCAATTGTTGCTATGACTCAGATGTCATCCAGTTCACAATACTCCACATGTCACATTGTATTATGACTGTCAATTATTTTAAAAAATCATTTCATCCGATTTCATCGAAAACTAAGCAATTAATATGGCTGCCTAATTTTAAGAATCTGTTTATGTCATTATTATATTATGTTATTTTATTCTTGAATATATACTTTGAAAGTATTTTTGTTTTTCGTAATTTTTGTTATTGGGTTTAACCAGGAATTCTAATTCCCAACAAAATGTAAAATTTACATTTAAAACTTAAATGCTCTAATAATATCCACAAATTCAAATTTTTTTTTTTAAAATAAGGAAATTTTGAAAATCCAGTAAAATCAATACATAGGAATAAAAGTACCATCACAGTATACCCTATTTATGTATAATTATGATGTAGTGTTTATTTCATTTCAGGAATTTGATACCATGTGATACAGACGACAACTTAGCCGATCCTTATATTAAGATGTATCTCTTGCCTGATAAGTCCAACAAAAAGAAGACTACTATCATCAAAAATACTCTCAATCCTGTCTGGGACGAAACGTAAGTTAAATGATCAATAGGATCTGCCAGTACATTCAAAACTATCAAAAAGTAAAATCACAAAAATACTGAACTTAGAGGAAAATCGATTCGGAAAGTCCATAATCACATGGCAAAATCAAATAACAAAACGCATCAAAAACGAATGGACAAGAACTGTGATATTCCTGACTTGGTACTGGCATTTTCAATTGTAGAAAACGGTCGATTAAACCTGGTTTTATAGCATATGCTCTTAATTTAAAAATAAGATTAGTGTCATCATGAAATAGAAGTTCCTTCATAAGATCATTGCAATAAACACAACTTACCACCATAAAAACTTGAAACAAAATACTTTTGGTTTTATAGTTCCTTGATATAAGCTTTAATTTACTGTGTTTGGCATTTGAAAATCAATGGAAAAATTAATAACTTTAGTTATTTGGTCTTTGAAATTTGTCGTTGGACAAACAAAAAATCAACATTGATCAAATATTTCACAGAACTACAAAATTTAAAAAAATACTGAATTGGACTTTCCTATTAATAATCTGAATTGTGATTGCAAATTAAAGACTTTTAGTCTGTTGTGAAGGAAGAATAATGTTTCATTTTCTGCATTTTGGACACATTCAAAATTTATTTGCATATTTATTATAGAGACATTTTCAACTCCTATAACAGTACTTAAGCCTTTGAGATACTGATACAACATTTCAGAGCTGTTAATAATTGACTGTCTTTTAAATTTTACAGATTTGAATTCCCAGTGAAACAAGCTGATCTGTCTAGCAAAACTTTAGAATTTTCTATAAAGAATGATACTTCTTTCTATACCTCAAACAAGAAGTTCATAGGAATTGCTCAGATCGAGTTGGGAAACATGGA
Organism: Mytilus edulis; assembly: GCF_963676685.1. NCBI lineage: Eukaryota > Metazoa > Mollusca > Bivalvia > Mytilida > Mytilidae > Mytilus > Mytilus edulis. The sequence continues at coordinate 31,544,451 of NC_092345.1, read as the reverse complement.
CCAAACAAAGGCTGCCACTCATTGGTAAGAATTGTAATCGTATGAAAAAGACATGTATAAAATTAAAAGTATGATATTTGTATATTGGTATACATCTCTTAACTTAATGTAGGTTATAGTTTATCAGGTCAATTAGGGAATAACAAGTCAAATTCCCTCATTTTTAATTATTTATTCAAAGTATGTAGCAAGTAAACCAAATATTTTACTGAAATATAGAGTTTTTTATATGTAAAAAAAAGAGTAGCACCATATTGTTTAGATTGAATGTATTCATAAGTTATTGCAATTTATTGAGAATATCTTTTTCATCCCATGAATATATTTCGTCGCATTTCTCAGGAACTACATTTCTGAAATTTAGTTGCAGGGTTCATATAAGACAACTATACCATGTGAGGCATTTTCAGATTCATCACTCAACTTCCTGTTTACTGAACACTTGTATCAGTTTACACATGCATGATAGCCAAGTTAGAATATTTCGTCACATTTTTCATAAAAACTGCAACACAAGGATTTCTAGGTTTATGCAAGTCAGTTTTACCTTGTGATGTGTTTTCAGATTCATCACTCAACAACTTCCTGTTTACTATATACTTTGTTTGGGCGGGGTATCATTAGTGAGTAGTAGCTCACAGATTCACTTCTTTGCTATATTTTTTATTGCTTTAATTACAGGTTTGATCTGCAGCCTGATGAGGATGATTGTAAGCCAGTATCACTGCCTTCAGAAACAGACTTGTAGACTGGTTAACATAGATCTGATGTACATAGTCTTTGTATGGTTGATAAAGGGAATTGCAATAGTTATAACTTAGAACTTTATCTATATATGTGTCTTTGTACTTTTTCATTGCATTCAGTGACAAAATTTGTTCCTTCTTTATCGATTCATGTTTTCTCTGTCCTTTGGCAAAGTTCCTGTTTGTTGTTTACTCTCTTTTTGGAAAGGAACAATTAGAATTGTACTGAATTTGTAGAAGTACTACAACCATAAGCCAGAAATGTTTGGTCATTATGTGGAACAGAATTTTTAGAGCCTGAGTAAATTTCTGACATCTGATTTGGAATTTTGTGCTTTTCATGTTGAAATTTGTTTAAGTATGCCTATTATTATGCAAGTTTTATGCACAATTTATGTTGATATTTTTCTAATTTTATTTACACTTAACGTATGCAAGAAATATTACATCGATTTTCTCCTAGCGAGAATGTTTATTTTATTTTTGAAAGATAAATACTCCTTTCTTATTTGTCTAACAAATGAACGTGAATAGCATGTCTAAATTATTTTGTTTTTATGAACTTGTTGTTACTATGACCTTTTAGGTGTTAAATTATCATCAATTTAGAATCTGAAGAATTATTGTTAATTTTACTGTCTTATGAAAAACAAAGTATACTTTACTATGCAAAACTTTATAGAATGGTTGTGCCATTAGTGCTATTAATGCTATAATAGAAATGAAAGTCCACGTGATCTATTTAGCTCCCTTTAGAGGGTTTTGTAATATTTTTTTGGGGAATTTTCAAGTACTTTGTGCGATATCAGTTTGTTGACAAACAATTTGATGTATAGGTTGTTTCGATTAGTTTTTCTTTATGTTAATTTTATACAATTTAATATATCTGAATATACTCAAAGCATATGTATATATTTATATCGTACCATAGTTATACTAATACTCCTAAACAGTGCTAGATTTTTGCATAGTTGAAGTGATGACCATTGAGTAGAATTTAAAATTTTGAATGATGGTGATATTTTTAATATGAATGGTATTTGGACATGCTCAGAGGTCTCTAGTTAATTGTGCTATCTACAGTTTTGCTCTTTTTTAAGAGTTATTTATCGTCAGTTATTACTTTTAACCTATTAGATTGTTATAGCTATACAGATCAACAAAGAAGGGATAATATGTATTAACCGTAATGATTTGGGGAAAATCAGATTGGCCAATTCCTGCTGAGCAATCACTTATTCCACTAATGGCTAAAACAAGGATGTAATAATTTGTAACTATAGACCAGAAAGTCTCTTGTTTCAATAAAATATTTCCTCAAATAAAAATGGGTGTCAACTCTCCATGACACCATTTCCTTAGATCTGAATTTTGTTCTTGTTTTGAATTTGATTGCAGTAATTTCTATTGGATGTTGAGCAAACAACAATCAATCTATTAAATCTTGAAGAAAAAAATTAATCAGTGCCAAAATATGGTACAAAATGACAATTCACTCTGCAATTTCTAGATAATATTTTGTTTTTGTATTCTAGTTAAAATCAACAAATACAAAAAAGTTCTAGATTTGCTAGAAGGCTTGACACATCTGGGCATTTAAATGATAAAACTTGCCAGTTTTCTAGTCGAGGTTTCAGATCCAAGAAACATTTTATTAATTTTTGAACTGTTATAAAGATTTCCTGTTGGTCTTTATGTTAAACAATTGATCTACAAATATTGCTGTTATTTTATTTACACATAGCCTTAATAATTTTGAAAATATATTTTTAAGGGTTTTTTTTCATTTGAAAATTTCATATAAGTAGAGAATGAGGTTGAGGCCAAAATATGAATTGAAAAAAATCATTATTTCAAACTCTGATATTTACTTATTTGCTTGAAACTTTTAAGAATTTTAGCTAAACTTTGTGATGTCTCTTAACAGAGAACATATTTATAAAGAACATAACTTTTTTTAAAGGATAATGCATGGTATTGTCAAAATGCTTTGGTGAAACCCAACTCTTCCACTTTTCAAAATCTTTTATCCACTTATGGAAAAGTTATGAAGATTGCTTTGAAACTTCACATCTGTGATTAAAGAATATATGTTATTGTTAATGTATTGTAATATTTTTATCATTTTTTTTACAAAAAGTTTCTATTCATGACAGATATTTGTGATATGAGTGTTAATTTCTTTTCAAAAGTAATGTTATATGTTTAAATAACATATCAGTTGCAGAATTTTTTTCTTTCCAGTGTTTATGAAATGTGAACACTATTATATTTATACATTAGAAGAGAAGCATGCTGGTCACTTATGGTATTAACCTATACCTGATATTGTTATTAATCTTCATTGCTATTAAATAGGCACAGTTGGAATTGTACGAAGTGTGGTTTTACAATTTGTATATTTTTTTGGAAATATGACCAGTTTTAAAAACTGCATTTTGTTAATTTCAGTGTTTAAATAAGATTTTAACATAAATTTTTCTGGTATATAATGAAGCATTGCTATTGAAATTTTCTTTATAAATATGTTAAACTTTGTGGGTATTCTTTTTTTTTAACATGCACTTTTCTCAATATTGATAACAAATATGAAGAAGTTCACTTGAACTTGCAATTATAACCTTGTTATTTCATGTAAACAAGAAAAATTGAAGATATCTTTTTAGCATTCTGAATAAAACTACCATTTGACCCTGGTGCACTTATTAATTCCGGTAGATATGATAATTTTATATTTTCCAGTTAAACCTCTTTAAATTTCTGTTACATAAAAGTTCTTGTGTTCTGTTAGTTTTATACATATATATATATATTTCTCATTTATAAAATCCCAATGTGTTATAATATTACAACATTGTCTTGTTGTTTTGTTAGCATTACAATTTTCTTCGTAGTATATGAAGCCAATCACTTATCAACTAAAAATAATCTGGTTATTACTAAAATTGTGGGTTATAACAGCTGATAATTTATGATTGAACCAATTGGTTGTGAAATCTGATTAACAACTGCAAAAAACTTCTATGATTTTAGGTACTTGTAAATTAGTATATTGGTCCCAGTATTAAGGAGTAATAATCTTTGTCCATAGCCCCATGTTTTTTTATCATTTGATGTTGGTTATGTAACAAAACTGTGACAATGTTGGTATATTATAAACACAAAATGATTATATTTAGCGGTTGGTAGTATCCTAACCAATTAAACTTCTTCCAAAGTATTCATTAGTTATCTATTTAGTTAATTACACATTTGTTTTAGAAGCCCACTCAGTATTGTTTTCTTGTGGAAGTTGTGTGAACTTATAATTTCTGGGTTGGGTTTAGCAACTGAGTAATACTAAAAAAAAGAAAAAAAGTGAAATAACAAAATTACTAAATTCCTAGTAAAATTCAATACAGAAAGTCCTATTTCAGAGAGCAAAAACAAAAGCCCAAACACATCAGAAGAATGAAAAACTACTATCATATTACTGACTTGGTTCAGGCATTTCCTTATGTAGAAAATGGTGGATTTAATCTGGTTTAAAAGCTAGCTAAACTTCTCACTTCTATGACAATCGCATAAAATTCTATAATATTGACAACAATGCGTGAACAAAACAAATAGACATAATAGTTAAGGAGGCTCGCGTGTAAAAAAATTTCAGCAAAAAATTAAACATTTGTTTCTTCATTACAAATTTTATTTATTACACTATTAGTTATTACTTTATGATATGGTACAAAAATCAACCAAAAAAATCGATTTGGTTTGGCCCCAGATGACTTTTAAAATGTTTATATCATTGAAAAAGCTCCAAATTATCTCCCTTTGGTGCAAAATTGCCTTTTTTTGGCATTAAAATTGAAGTATCTTTTTTATCTCATTGGTGACCTATATTTTTTATTATTGTTTTTAAATAAGCTGTACATAAACTTAATAATTGTAAAATTTTAGCGATTTCTGTAATTGCCTGTACCAAGTCAGGAATACGACAGTTGTTATCCATTTGTTTGATGAGTTTGGACTTTTGATTTTGCCTTTTGATTATTGATTTTCCTTTTTGAATTTTCCTCGGAGTTCAGTATTTTTGTGTTTTTACTCTTTAGTTCTTTTTTTATTTCGATATTACCTCTATTTCTCCTATTAGTTCAAAAGAAAAAAAGAACATTAACAAAAATGTATGCTTATTTCGGAGGCAAACTGTGAGCTTAAATGAACGGTAACCCCATTTTTTTATTTCATTTTTTCTGTTAAGTGTATGATAAAGTCAATTTATAAAAAAATTGATTTATACCCGCGAGTCCACCTAAACATGTCAAAAAGAGAGGTACAGCAGTCAACTTGTGTTATAATCTTTATAATACAAACATATATGTAACAAAGAAGCACAAAAAGGCAAAAAGCACAAGTAAAAACGAAAGATAAGAATACAAAAATTTCCATAGTACAATAACACAATGATGGGATGTGCAAAAACAGAGCCACATCAAATGGATACCACCAAAATTAGTTTTTTACAACAGTTAAAGTAATATTCATGAGGACAGATAAAAGAATATGTAACAAATTATTCAGATGATAATTTACCATAGCACAATAACCTAATGACGGGATGTAAAAGTGCAGAGTTAACTCAAATGGATATCATCAAAAGTAGTCCTAACAGCAAAAGTAATATAAAGACAAATGCAAGAATAATATAACACGTTATTTTAAAAATTATAAACAACATCAGTACCCAGAATCTATACTTCAAGACCATGGTGTTTTGTTTGTGAAGTTGATACGAAATATTTACCAACAAGATATTTGTACCTTCCCTTGAAATTTTGAAGAAAAAAAGGACGAGAGGTTTGTTGACATACCCCTGGTCATTAACTGTCTACTCAGACACTGGTGACGTACTAGTATTACAAAGTCTAAGTAGCATCTGCGAGCTCTTGAAAACCGAATTACTTAGGAAATATGTATCACATATGCAGTTGAAGTTGGTATATTGCTACTTAGTTAACATGGTTAAGGTGAATTGTTAATTTCAAAATTAAGATCGTCCCGTTTGTCATAGATACTGGTACTGAGCTGGCCGCGTATGTCGGAATTATAAGTCTAGAAAGAAGGCAGAGGAAGCAGTGCCTGTTGTTTCTTTAATACTAGTATCTAGTTCTGATGGATATATTGATGGAATCTATCAGAAAATTTTGGATTGTTATTGGAAAGAATATCATCAATATATATCTGCATGTGAAAATAAAAGATCTGGCTTCTTTGATCTTGTTTTCAACAAGTGTCTGACGGAACTCCGACTCGTGAAAAAAAGAAGAGGTCGGTAGAAAGTCGCACAGCTCGTAACCATAGGAATGTCGACAATCTTGAAATAGTCTACCTTTAAATTCAATAAATGTGTTGTCAATACAAGACATTCTTAGTTGTATGATTTACATACACAGACAGTATTATTTGAAGGAACAAAACATACTTATACAATGTTATAGTGAAGAGATGATAGACATTTCACAGCCTCATTGTCTCTAAAATAACATTGGTCGATCATTCACTGTGTATTTCAACTAATGAATGCAACGTTTTGTCAGATACCTGATTGTTTTGACCCATTCTGACAAAGTGTCAAGTTTTCGTTTAAACCATGCTCTGGCGTAGTCCTCAATGGAATCCACAAGTATTTCTAAGTGATGGTTCCAATTGATGTGTTTGGGTTCTCTAAACTTAGGACCATGAAATATCACCTTTCGGAGTTGTGCATGTGGTATTATGGCAAAAAGTAAAATCACAAAAATACTAAACTCAGAGGAAAATCAAATCGAAAAGTCCCTAATCACATCAGTGGCAAAATCAAATAACAAAACACATAAAAAACGAATGGACAACAACTGTCATATTCCTGACTTTGTACAGGCATGTTCAAAAGTAAAAAAATGGTTGATTAAACCTGGTTTATAGCGCTAAACCTCTTACTTTGTATGACAGTCTCATCAAATTCCGTTATTTACAATGATGCTTGAACTAAACGGACATAATAAATAAAATAGTCAAAATATGGGTACAACAGTCATCATCGTGTTACAATTTTAAAAGAAACAATTTCGCGTGTCTGACGTCTGAAAATTTATACGTCACATATTTTTGTCGTTCAATGTTTATACAAACAATTTTAAAATTTCACATGGGCAATGTTAGCATACAAGGTTAAAAAATCAAAAGTATGTAAGAATTAATTTCAGAAATAGACCGAGATTTAAAATAGTCCAAAAGTTCTATAGAATTTATTAGAATCCACAAATGGTTCATTCCACTACGTGATTAAATAAGTTTGATGTTTGTGGGTCCACGTATTTTCTAATTTATAGTAGAAATATATCATAATGACATATATGAAATGTGTTCAACCATGCATGTTATCAAGATACATATTAAAGTTTCAGTTCTAATTAAATCAGAAAACTCGTCAGTAGTTGTCTTATATTTTGGTAATTTTTGAAAATCATTTAGATTAGATGGAAGATTTTTATAGTTTGGATTTAACTTATACATAAGTTTGTTTTTGGGATACGATTGCTTTTAAGCAATCGGTAGACTTATACCAGTGGCTCAGGACAATGCCCTCACGTCAACCGTTTTATTCTAAACATTAAGGAACATCACAGATTCTTATGATTGTCTTGCTTTAAAAGGTAAAAACAAAACAAAGGGATTGAACTTAAACAATTTCGCGTGTCTGACGTCTGTAATTAATTGAGTGGGGAATCCGGAGCAACCATTCAATCTAATACCCCTTGAAGTCAAGAACACTATACGCATGCGCATAATTTCCAAAACAAACTCTAGAGCAAGAACTATATTAAATGTTTATTAAACGACCTGGATGGTTATCTATTTCTTTATGGAAGTACAATATCAAATATCAGTTTCATAACGGTAAAAAAGGTACATTGTAGGACACCATATACTAGATCAAATGGAAATCTTTAATATATGATTGACATAAACAAAAACATAATTTAACTACATGTTTAACATACAGTTGACTTATATCACATACACCTTGTTTTCCATCTATCCTTTGGGTGAATTGGTACACATTTTGGTTAATAAAATCAAAAACAAAACAAAGGGATTGAACTTAAACAACTTTCCTATAATGTTCTTTTCATAATCTTCAGGTTTGATAATTCCTTTGACTTATATATGCGTGTTTTTAACGACACGGAAAATCAGAATAAAGTAGTATTTATATTTAGTGTTTTTATAAATTTAGAAACACGTCAGAGGGAATTTCCCAGTTTTGATAAAAAGAGTTCTCTGAATTCCGATAAATCTATTTCTGTCATATAAGAACTGAAGTGGAGTTTTTCCTATATGTTACCGTTATGAAACTGATATTTGATATTGTACTTCCATAAAGAAATAGAGAACCATCCAGGTCGTTTAATAAACATTTAATATAGTTCTTGCTCCAGAGTTTGTTTTGGAAATTATGCGCATGCGTATAGTGTTCTTGACTTCAAGGGGTATTAGATTGAATGGTTGCTCCGGATTCCCCACTCAATTAATTAATTTATAACTCATGGGATCTTTTCTAGGAATGTCTGCTATTGAGGGTTATTGTTGTTGCACAATTTTAAATCATATGCATCATTTAAATTAAAATAAATGTAGTCCACAGCATAAAAGTTACTACAACACCCCTTCAGGCGAAATAGAGTCTTCCATATTATCGTTTCGAGTTGTCTCCCTTCCGGAAGTAACTTCCGTGAATTTTGAATCAAAACAACACGTCGAGTATTAGCTCGTTCTGTCGATCAATTGTCGTATTGTATTAAACACGATCGCAATTTAAACCGAGGAATGTGTACGGAAAGGAGTCATGATCACTGACCCAAAGGAAATTAAATATTTAAAGAGTTGGGAATGGAGTTCCTCGTAGAACTAACGTAGGAAAATAGGTGATAAGATACGAAGTGAAACACCATCTCTCCCTCTGAGTCTCAGTGACTGCTGTGGAAAGTAAACTTGCAATTGATAGTACAAAAATAAAACACAATAGCCCTAAGTACATTGTTCATACACTTTTATCCGGGATTGGCTATTTTGTAACTATTCAGATTACGTAAATTACATTTTACATGTGCAGTTGAATTAGTTTTGAAAATAATATTATCCAGCTACATGTATACATGTGTCAATGAAACAATGACAATCGTATCCCTCAGAGCAATCTGCTCTTTGATTTAAGCCTAGATTTAAACGTTGACATGTTTAACATACAGTTCACTTATATCACATACACCTTGTTTTCCATCTAACCTTTGGGTGAATTGGTACACATTTTGGTTAATAAAATTATCAATTTCCCCATCATCTTCTATTATTTATAATGATTCACTATACCCACAAAACCTTTACTGATGACAATGTATGGACTATGTTTTACCAGCTGTTTTCTATTTATAAATATCAGCACATTTCAACAAGAGAATTTGAATCTTTCTGTTTCCACTACACCCTTTATTCAATCGAGAATTCACGTTAAGTTATTTCATGAAGTAATTCAAGAACTTTTATAACACATAAGGCATAGAACACTATATTTTGTTTATTTTATAGTATGGCAGACAATACATTTTGTGTCGCTTGTCAGCTTAAAGATGAACACATAAAAGCCGAATCTTGGTGCAGTGATTGCTGTGAACTGGTTTGTAAAACATGTGCAAGAGTTCACGAAAGGATGTCCCCGCCTCACATAGTAGTACCAATGATAGAGATACAACAACCTATTTCCTCGCTTCTTAAGTTGTCCAAAAGCTGCGAAAATCATCCAGATCAAACGATTGCACTGTTCTGTTGTCAACATGATAAGACGATTTGTGTTTCGTGTGAACGTTTGTCACATCAACATTGCAATACCATCATTCCAATTGAAAAAGCTGCAAAGGGTGTTAAAGATGGCACCGCTATTTCAGACCTAGAGAGAAGGATGGACAACCTAAGTCATGTAATGGAAAACATAATGAGACAAAATTAGACAACACTTGAAGATTTGAGGAAAAGTCGAAACAACATCAAGAAAAGAGTGTCGGAAATTAAACAGTCAGTTATTGCTCATTTAGATAAGTTAGAAGCAGATATACATGCAGACATTGATGCTAAGTATAAACAGTGTTATGAGACAATATCCCGAAACAAGGATAACGCCCATGACAGCTCTGACTCATTGTCTACATGGAAAAGGGATCTTAATTCACTAAAGCAGCATACATCTGAAGTTATTTTTTTCCAGGTAGTAAAATTTCTGGATTCAAAAACATACGACAAAGAATTGGAAATCAGAGATATTAAAGCAACGACAGTTCCGACACTTACGTATCATCCCCCCGAATCGGAGTCAAGAATGAAAAACGATTATCAAGACTTAGGCACAATAAATGTAGAAAATGAGCCAGTAATAATGCCTGTTTTAGAAATCGACCAACAATGTCAGTTTTGGTCAGACTCCAAAGAGAATTGTTGTTGACAAATTCATTCCAGTATACGAAATTAAGAAATGATGTGCGTTTTATTTTTAGAGGTTGCATTATTCCTGGTAATAGGCTACTACTAAGTCAGTACTTAGGGAACAATTTAGTTATTTGTGATCTTGATGGATCCAATTCAAAAGTAATTACACTTGAGTATCCATCAGCTCGTGTTACCTTGTACGACAACAACCATGCTTTATTATCTTTAGGAAATAACAGTATTGAGATGATCAACCTGACAACACTAAAGCCTTGTAAGAAAATAAAAGTTGGAGGAAATTGTGGAGGAATCACTAGTATGAAGGAAAGGATCTGGGTAAGAAATCACCCCAACACTCTAACTATAGTTAATATAAAAGGTAAAGTTATTAATACAATGCATTTAACATTTAATCCTAATGATATATGTGCCAACGAAAATGGTGATGTCTTTTGTACAGACCTTGAGAGTAATAAAGTCTACGCAGTTACTTCGGATGGAAAAGAAACAGAGATATACAACAGTCGCGATCTGATACGTGCTGAGGGTGTGGCGGTAGATGACCGTGGTGATGTGTATGTAGCAGGGACACAATCAAACAATATACACAGAATATCAAAGGATGGACAAGAACATGATATCGTGCTAACAGCAGACGATGGTATCCAAAAACCAACCGGTTTATTTTATAACTATGAAACGAGAGAACTGTTAGTTGTAAACAACAATTTTAGTAACGTCAATATTTATAAAACACAATAAAGGAAAAGTGTCGATAATTCCAAACGCATATACTGTATCAGTATGTATATATGTAATTCATTTTGGAAAGACTTGTTTGACTGAGATAACCAATTAATATATTTTGTAGGAATTAATGTGTTAACCGGGCCGATTAACTAACAAAATGAATGCAAGTCCGAAGACTTTTATGTTTTTTTATGAGTATGAGCCCCGGTTTATACACCAATAACCTCTAGAAAAAATGTGTTTAATCCTTATAATTCTTCAGCCAAACACTCGCAATTTTTTATTTACATTTTTTTGATTGATGTTTCTAAATTCACCATGCTAAGGAGTTAGCCACCATATAGTCCAGAAATTTTTGATAAATGCAGCATAATCTTAAATGAAATAGCAACTATCTAAATAACTTCATTTTAATGAGATATTATCCTAATTTGAAGCGTATAAGTAACAAAATAATATTTCGCTTGAAAGTTTTCATTCATATGACGTTGTGTTTTGTCATGACGTAAATTCGCTAAATCATTCATGAAATTTCGCGGAATTTTTATCAATTTTAATTTTGTACATTTTCAAAGTTTAATGCATTATGTTTTTGTTGTTTTATATAAATTAAAATAGAAAAAAGTGTTATGTTTTTGTTTTTCAGCCTCAATTTTCCGAAAATCTCGGGATCCCTGCATAAATGTGTATCACGCATGAATAGAACACAGTGAAGGTTACGAAAGTAATTTCGGAAAAATGGTTTATCGAAGTGTAAAACTAAGGGAAAAAAGTTCTAATTGACCAATCCGTTTTAAGTATTTACAGATTTGCAAATCATATAAGAATTATTTTTATATAGTTTTAAAGGGAAAATTTTACATACTTACAACGTTTTATTACAAAGGCTTGCATTCCAATTATCCGAAAACCGATTGTTCCTCTGAAATGAAAGTTTTAGACGAGTTGCTCATTGACCCGGTCCTACGGACTGGTAAACATTCGAGGTTACATCCCAGTTTAGACAGTAAATTCAAGTCTTTGGGGCTGTCTACAAAAATAAATCAAAATATTTACGGTAAATATATAAAAAAAACAAGAATGTGTCCTCAGTACACGAATGCCCCACTCGCACTATCATTTTTCATGTTCAGTGGACCGTAAAATTGGGGTAAAAACTCTAATTTGGCATTAAAATTAGAAAGATCATATCATAGGGGACATGTGTACTAAGTTTGAAGTCGATTAGACTTAAACTTCATCAAAAACTACCTTGACCAAAAACTTTAACCTGAAGCGGGACAGACGGACGGACGAACGAACGGACGGACGGACGGACGGACGGACGAACGGACGGACGGACGCACAGACCAGAAAACATAATGCCCCTCTACTATCGTAGGTGGGGCATAAAAATAGCTCATTAATGTAAACAGTTGCATGTCTGTTCGTTTTATTTTCTTGTTATCGGATGGTAATTAGATATGAAATTATTCACCGACGCGCTTACAATTATGTTAAAATATGATTTTTGTCGAGCCTGCAACTTTTGTTGCAGAAAGCTCGACATAGGGATAGTGATCCAGAGGCGGCTACGGCGGCGGTGTTAGCTAACTTCTTAAAAGCTTTATATTTTAGAAGGTGGAAGACCTGGATGCTTCATACTTTGTATATAGATGCCTCATATTATGAAGTTTCCGTCAGTCACATGTCCAATGTCCTTGACCTCATTTTCATGGTTCAGTGACCACTTGAAAAAAAAATTCAGATTTTTTGTAATGTTGAATTCTCTCTTATTCTAAGTAATAGGATAACTTTATTTGATATGTGCGTACCTTGCAAGGTCTTCATGTCTGTCAGACAGTTTTCACTCGACTTCGACCTCATTTCATGGATCAGTGAACAAGGTTAAGTTTTGGTGGTCAAGTCCGTATCTCAGATACTATAAGCAATAGGGCTTGTATATTCGGTGTATGGAAGGACTGTGTAAGCTGCACATGTCCAACTGGCAGGTGTCATCTGACCTTGACCTCATTTTCATGGTTCAGTGGTTATAGTTAAATTTTTGTGTTTTGGTCTGTTTTTTTCATACTATATGCAATAGGTCTACTGTATTTGTTGTATGGAATGATTGTAAGGTGTACATGTCTAGCGGGCAGATGTCATGTGACCTTGACCTCATTTTCATGGTTCAGTGGTTATAGTTAAATTTTTGTGTTTTGGTCTGTTTTTTTCATACTATATGCAATAGGTCTACTATATTTGTTGTATGGAATGATTGTAAGGTGTACATGTCTAGCGGGCAGATGTCATGTGACCTTGACCTCATTTTCATGGTTCAGTGGTCAAAGTTAAGTTTTTGAGTTTTGGTCTATTTATCTAATTCTATATGCCATAGGTCAACTATATTTGGTGTATGGAAATATTTTATGATCTTTATGTCAGTAGCGTAGGTTTCTTTTGACCATGACCTCATTTTCACGGTTCATTGCACAGTGTTAATTTTTTGTGTTTTGGTCAATTTTTCTTAAACTATAAGTAATAGGTCAACTATATATGTTGTATAGAAGCATTGTTAGCTGTACATGTCTGCCTGGCATGGTTCATCTGACCTTGACCTCATTTTCATGGTTCATTGGTCTTTGTTTAGTTATTTTGGTTAATGTTAAGTTAATGAGACAGTTGTAATAAAGCTTTATACTTAGGACTATCAACATATTGTAACATAAATTGTTTTTTTTCCTTTGATGTTTTTATGAAATAATTTGCTTAAAAAGTTTGGTGAGGGAAAACCATGGTATATTATATGCAAATTTATGTTGTACCATACTTTGCTAATTAAATATGCAACTCGACTAGAATCCAAAGGAAAAAAGGTGGAGCTTCAGCCATGGTATAACATATTCATTTTCATGTTATTCCATGGCTGAAGCTCCACCTTTTTTTCAAATGTATCCGCCTCTTAAATATTTAGGAAACTGTTAAACGTACTAAAAGGTCAAGATCTTCATTTGTTTTCATTTTATAAGAAAAAGCAATAAATTATGTGTACCACATTTCAAGAAACCCTTTTCAAACTATATAGGATTGTTACGAATTCCCTTAATTTTGGAAACAATTACTAAATGTTTCTTCTTTCAGTTTTAAACTATCATTTCTTTTGCGAAAATTCAATTAAATTTCGATTTAAAAAGGGGGGTACCTATACAAAAAGGGATAAATATCGGCTACAAATATCTGTGAAATACATGATTAGGGGACGTACACTATCTACGCCCCTGGATCCGCCACTGTTAAAATATTGTTTTATCATTAAAATTGCGTTTTAATAAATAATCTAATAAAATAACGGAAGAAAAGCCTTTTTCAATTAGATGAACATTCTGTAAAATATGATTAATTTGTATGATACATTGAAAAAAAAACCCAATTCTTACCGTCATTAGAATAATTATTTAATCCTTGTCGCTGGAATCCAACATTTTTGTTTACCTCAGTCTGACGACATTATGAAATTACCTGCGCCTACAATCATACACGGGGCACAAAACTAAAAAAAAAAATCGGGAAAATCCGACATTTTCTTTACTTTCTGCAAATTCAGGGGTTCTACTACATGAAATACACGGACGATCATACACGAAGCGCAAAAGTGACTTGCGCGAGTTTCCATTTCATTGGATAAAACTGTAACGTGATCAATTTCCAATATCAGTTGAAGGTCTTGAAGCTGTCAATCATTTTATTTATATTACAAATTTTATATACCATGTGTCTTACTCATTAACATATTTAAACAAACTCATCCTTCGGATTCGTTTGTTTAAATATGTTAACTCGTAAAAACCATGGTATATATAGTACATATCAATGATTAGTATAGAAGGCGAGACATTTCAGCGTGTGCACTCTTGTTTTTAATTAAATATTGATTTTCTTCTTTATTACTGCACATTTAGCGATACAACTTTGTGAAAATATATGTTATTTCATAATGAATATATTTAAACTGTAAGTAAGAAATTGTGTATTTCCCCTTTAAATTGTCCCCATTAGGAGGTAGTTAATTTAAACTTGAACACAATTAATGCTGATCCAATGGATGGATCTGTCCTAGATTTGCCAAAACAATCAAAACAATTATTTATATGACTGCATCTTACGATCCTTTGCTACAGCTAACTTAAACTAATCTTCAATCAATTCAATCTTCATGCCTAATATACTGTATAGCGGGTTGTTTTCGCGTGTATAAAATTTCGCGATTTTCTTGAATAAGAAGTACGAAATATTTTGGCGGTTCTTATTTTGCGGATTCAAAACTTTTATCAATACCTTTGCATGTAAATTAGCGGAATTTATTTTGGCGACTGTCACAACTGATTCTACTGACGACGAAATGTGAATATTTATTTCAGCATAGGTGGCCGAATTGTCTAGACGCTGGACAGAGTGCACGGGCTGTTGTCTCGATATCCCAATAGCATGAGTTCGAATCCCTGGGAGGGAAAAACAAAAATCTCGAAAATTTGCAGATTTTACAATGTTGTGGAGATATTTAAAGTAATTATTAATATAATATTTGTTTCAGCCAGATGCGCATTTTGACAATAATGTCTCTATAATGTACTCGAGGCCAAATTATTTGAAAATCCAAACCTTATAAACAAATGTAGAGCTTATAAACCAAAAAGGACAAAAACCAGACAAGAAATCAGAGAGCAACATGAGGGAGATATATTCCTTAATTTAAAATAATTTCCATAATTTTACAGCAGCAAATTTCAACAGCACAATATCCGGATTTTCATGACAGTACGGAAGTACTGGCTACTCAGCTCATCTTACCCTCGGGGACTAACAGTCCACTAACAGAGGTAATGGGCCTTTTACATATACCTATACAGAATATGTCTTTTTAATTCCCCATCTAAAATACAATTAGATGTAGATTTTTGAAAACCTAATAAATTTTTGTAAAATTGTAGCAAATAAACAAGGATTCAATAGCATTAGTATTCTCTAAACCCCTGACAAAACAGCCGTAAAGCAGATTGGGGTACTACTTTAGTATAAGAAATTAGGATTATCAAGTTGTTTTTCGAAAGGCAAACCTAAGCTGATACATTTTCCCAACATGCTATAAATTGCTTTTCTACCTTGTTTCAAATATCTCAATTCCATTTTTGAAACATGATCAATTTGACATGAAAATAATAACTAACTAGATTGCCATTGCAAGCAATAGCGGATGTCACCCTTCCCATATTGCCAGGTGAGCGTCAGCCATTTTGAAAATCAAGTTCAGTCAAAGAGCGCATTTACAGATGTCAATTAACATTGTTGTAAAGTTTCATCAATTTTGGAGCATTTTGAAATTTTTGAAATTTTTGCTATTTCCATGGTTACAGCGGCCACTTTGAAAATTCCAACTTCAAAATGCAAGTCTGCACATGCCAGTTACCATTTCTGAAAAGTTTCATCCAGTTTGCAGCATTTTGATTTTTTTTTCAAATTTTGGACCTTTTTGCATTGTTTCCATGGTACGTTACAACAGCTATTTTGGAAATTCCAACTCCAAATACCACATCTGACAATGTTGCTCATGAAGTTTGGAGAATTTTGATATTTTTGAAATTTTTGGAGTAGTTTCCATGGCAACCTAGTAGTTCCAATGATTGCCAAAATCATCCAACACCTGTATATAGTGGGCACCTACATTGTATTAAAATAAAATGATTCTAAGTTTAAGCATATCCAAACAGTTCATCAAAACCAAAAACTGGATTTTTTCACATTTGTTTCGTTTCCATGGTAACGACAGCCATCTTGAAAGTGCCACCCCCCAATTACAAATCTTCACATGGTGGTTAACATTATATTGTGGGTTCGTGGCCTAGTGGTTAAGACCGATGGCTACAGTGCTGAAGGTCCCGGGTTCGATCCTGGCGCTGGAATTTCAGTACTATTAGTAGGGCGATTCTCACCCTCCCACACACATCTCTGGTACCTAGACCGGAGAATAAACTAGAATGGGTACTTTGGGGGCCTCGGTAGGTCAAAGTGGTCACCGATTTTGACCTGGAGATCAATCTATAATTATCTCTTCGGTTTGTCTGTTCCCACCGAGAAGCCCGGTTGTTTTCTCCGAGTTCTTCGGCTTCCTCCACCATAATAACAGACTTCCCTGTGTCTCCTAACACTCCCTCTGTGTTGGGTTGGGGATTGTCCTGGTGGTGGGTTGTATATAAGTTAGTGACACATCTCCATTAATCCTGATAGGGAGTGTACACGGATTCCACTGTACCCTCGCAGCAATCGAGGGGTGCTCCGTTCGCGGAGGGATGTTCGTACATACATACATACAAATGGTAGAGTTCCTTGGTTTGGGTCCATTAATATCAGAGTTTCAGACTGGACAAAAAAGTGTGGAAGAAAAATAATAATAAAAATAAAGAAAATAAAAAGAAACGTAGAATAACAATATGTCACCCCAACTCCGTTGAGGGTGCCATTATTATACAAAATCATCTATGACATTCTAAATTTCACAATTTTTCACCATTATGCAATTGAGAGGTTTGGCTAGCTATAAAACCAGGTATAATCCACCATTTTCGAAATAAGAAAATGCCAGTACCAAGTGAGGAATATGACAATTGTTGATCATTCGTTTGATGTGTTTGAGCTTTTAATTTTGTAATTAGATATGGTACTTTCCGTCTGGAATTTTCCTCGGAGTACAGTATATTGTGATTTTACTTTTGTTATTCATTTATATGTTCGTGAAACATGTACGAGTAATTAACTGTACAAAATACAACTTTACATTGAAATACTTGAATTTTCGTTCAAAACTTTTTTTAGGAGGGAATTCAGATATTAAAATAGTAACTTTGTTAACAGATGATTTAAGTTTTCCCTCCTTTCTCCTATTGAAAATTAGCATCTGGATTTTTTTCCCCTTTATAAATAGCCCACAAACATCTATTAATTTTATTTTCTTATAACATATATAATTAATTTTTTGCTAAGTGTATATGTAATGTATATCAGTATATGTTGTATGTTATTCGGGACACACTTAAGATATATTAACATCACAGTAATAGCGATCGGATGTTTGTGTGTGTGTGTTTTTTTCTTTCTTTAAAATTACCATTTGAATGAATGTATCAGTCACGATTTAAATAACATAAGTGGATTTTGTTTAAGATCTTTATTAAGTTTTACCCAGATTACAGAGTTTATATACGCAACCCTGCAATACGTCATCGAATTCCAGGTAGTAGACATATAAAAATGATAAATTTTACAATGATAAAATTGAGAATGGAATATTAATGTATTTCAAATCAGACAATTTATGGTTCAATATCACATGTTAACGGATAATAATAGTTCTACCTACATGACTAAACTGGTTTGAATTTGTTAATATTTAAAATGGCCTTACCCAGTCAATAAACTTTTGAACAGGTGAATGTCTGAAGTAGTAGGAAAAACACATGTCACCTTTCCCTTATAAAATTAGGATTGACTTAATTTCAGTACGAGTTAGTGATATCATGGTAAGTTTTGTCTTGTATACTAATTTTCTCTCTTTTTGATTTGGTTTACAGAATTATTGTTAATACCGTGATAAATATATTAAAGGAATGACTGTAATATTTTTTTCTGAAGAAATAACATAAAAAAATGTGGTGCACACTGAAGAACCCGCGTAGCGACGTGTTATTAGGTCTTTCCACTTTTCTGTGGAAAGACCTATTGTTTTTCTTCTGATTATTTTTTTTTTTTTTTTTTTTTCTTCCGCCAAATTTTGTTCTTGCGATAAACATTTGTTTCGCAATATGTCGCTTAGATATTTGGTATATGATATCGAACAGTTTATGCGCTTTTGAAATTTACCCTGCGTAACCGAATACTTTTCTTTGTAGGAGTTATCTCCCCAAACACTGTTTTCCTTGTTAGCGCATCTCCTTCGCAACCGTAAAAGATTACGACAAATTTATTTTATAAAATTGCTCGTTATATCCTTCGCATGATTTGTCCAATTTCGACCGAAGCAATATGAACGCTCCATATGAGAGTTATTTCCCTTTTTGTATTTGAAATTTTGAAATGTATTTTAAACTGGAACACCATAAGTGATAGAGACCTAGGATCTTTTGATTTGAGGTCCTTGGTCCAAAAAAATGAAAATTAGGTCAAGGTCAAAGGTCAAGGTCATATTCTAATTTTTGAATTTGTCTTATTTTCACTCATTTTCATTAACCTTATAAGATATCGACAAATTATTTTTACTAAATTGTTAGTTGCGACATGTCGTAACATAATAATTTTGGATGAAAGGGTGCGTAGACAATAAATGGGAGTTTTAGACCTATCATATCTAAAATTATGCGTTAAGTGATATAACTTATTTACCATACATATTAGAGACCTAGGGTCTTTTGATTTGAGATCCTCAGTTTGTGACCTTGAAATTGAGGTCAAGGTCATATTCTAAATTTTTGATTTTGGCTTATTTTCACTCATTTTCATTTACCTTATAAGATATCGACAAATTATTTTTACTAAATTGTTAGTTGCAACATGTCGTAACATAATTATTTTGGTTGAAAGGGTGCATAGACAATAAATATGAGTTTTAGCCCCTATCATATCTAAAATTATGCGTAAAGTGATAAAACTTATTTACCATACAAATTAGAGACCTAGGGTCTTTTGATTTGAGATCCTCAGTTTGTGACCTTGAAATTGAGGTCAAGGTCAAAGGTCAAGGTCATATTCTAAATTTTTGGTTTTGGCTTATTTTCACTCATTTTCATTAACCTTATAAGATATCGACAAATAATTTTTACTAAATTGTTAGTTGCAACATGTCGTAACTTAATAATTTTGGTTGAAAGGGTGCGTAGTCAATAAACGTGAGTTTTAGCCCCTATCATATCTAAAATTATGCGTAAAGTCATATAACTTATTTACCATACATATTAGAGACCTAGGGTCTTTTGATTTGAGATCCTCAGTTTGTGACCTTGAAATTGAGGTCAAGGTCATAGGTAAATTTGACGTTCTAGATTATGACCTTTGCTTGAAATTCATATCTATACATCATAAAGCCATAGGAATTGACATTTTAGACTGATTTTTAATATTTTAATATCAAAATAGATATTTACTGGTGGAAAGACCTTCAATTGTTCTCTGAACAATTGGTTTTTAATTATTATTTATTTTTTTTTATGTTATTTCGAATAAATTATTAATTCCATTTTAAACCGGAGTAAATCATGAAAAAACATTGATGACGTCACATGACAAAATTATGTATATTAGCTGATTAACAAAACAACGTCAGCCAATCAAAAGACGCGTTACATCCAAAATTATATTATAGTTGTATATTGTTTATTATTCAGCATCTTCACAGAGGATAATGGTTCATATTCCCTGTCAACGTTTTATACATTCATGTAAGGAAAAGGAATGACAAACATATCGAAATTCTATGCATGTACATGTAATACTCATACCCCCTCATACTTTACAAACGTCATGATTTCTGCAAAAGCTCTATGATAGTAAATACGGATTCGGAAACTGTTAATATTTATAAAACATAGTTCAGACTGAAATAATCAATTGATGATTTCTGTATATTATAATGAGTTTCTCCGGATTTGTCCATGAAGGCATTCAACATGTTCAATTCACAGCATCATGTAAACCTTTGTATACTTTGATGTTGACTTGTTTATTTGAAACAAGTTTTTACACATTCAACCAATAGTCCAAAACTGTATAAAAGAAAGTGCATCCAAAATATTATGCAAGAAAAAAAATCTGGCTCGCATTATTAAAACATATTTTTATAAACTTCAAAATATCCGCCCTTTAACACGTGTTTTACGGTTGTTGTACGTGCTATGATTTGAATATGTTAATGTGTATAATAAGATTACACATTGAACTGTCGAGAAGGAATTTGGCTTCGCCGTTTGAAATTCTGGTATCGAGTGCTATCTTTGGTAAACTTAATAAGTGTAAGTAAATTTGTCTATGATTTTATGTTATAATTTTAAGTAAATATATCGAGTCTAAGTTGAAGCCACGGTTTTATTATCTTTCTCTCTTTGAACAGCCGATTTCTCTCTGATTGACCTGAAAGTAGGTCATACTTGTTTACTTCAGAATTTTCATCTTTTGATAATGAAACACCGTTTATCTTAGTATTGTAATTGTCTATGATTGTAAAGTTTACGGCTTTATCATGCATTCATCTTATTCTTCTTTAAGTTTCATTTTAACTTTTTATAGTCTAGGGTTAGCATGGTTAGTACTGTTGAAAAAATCTATGAAAAAAACATCGGTATCCTGTTTACACCTGTATTTTATTTTTAGATTTTCATACTCTCCAATGAAATTAATGCCAAAAGCTGGTTCGCGTAATTTTCATTATTCAATTCATGATAGTGAATGTAGTTACCTTTAAATAATTCAAAGGAAACAGTGGCAGATCAAAGCAGTGTGAGGGGGTTGGATATTTTATTTTTAAATGGCTAGGTCCGTCCCTTGATATGTTTTTGCTAACCACAAAGTTTATTGCGGTCAGTGAGTGCAATTTAACCAATTAATTTCTTATGCATTTCTGTAAATGACCCTAATCAAATGGCAAAACCAAATGATAAAACACATTAAACGAATGGACAACAACTGTCATATTCCTGATTGGGTACAGGCATTTTCTAATGTAGAAAACGGTGGATAGAACCTGAATTTATAGCGCTTAACCTCTCACTTGTATGACAGTCGCATCAAATTACATTATATTAACAACGATGCCTGAACAAAACAATATCTCTGTTCAATGGTCTTTTATCGATTTAACTGGAACAAATCCGGGTCACAAACCAAACCGATGGAAACACATCAATTATAAGGGGGGGAAACAGAACAACAGAAATGCTGAACTGCTACACAAACAAACGCCAACAAACATAGAAACGGACTATGTGATGAAAACTTTTAATTTAATCATCAGACGCCCGGTTTACATAAGACTCATCAGTGACGCTCATATCAAAAAAGTTATAAAGCCAAACAAGTACAAAGTTGAAGAGCATTAAGGACCCAAAATTTCAAAAAGTTATGCCTAATACGGCTAAGATAAACAGAATCTGGTTTGAGAATTTTTTACAGGCAAAAAAACGATGTGAATGATCTAGGAACAATTGCAATCCGTTCTTTCAAAGCAATGAATCAATGGCACAATGTCTGCCTTGCTTGTGTTATGATCCCAGACGACGAGAGTGATTATCTGAAACAGATTTTTAGTTGGTATTATTAAATCACATGTAAAGAAAACAAAATATACTGAACATTGTTTTGATTTCATTACCACGAGAAACAAAAAAAAAATCAAGGTTACTATCTTTACCGCAAGTTTATTGTTTTCTACTTGGTATTAATATAGAGATCCATTTTGTGATCAATTTATTTAGATACCGTCAATGGTAGTCAGTAGGGTTTAAGAACATCAATTGTTCGACCTGCTAGTCAAATGTGTTCTGTTAATTTTGTTAAAATATATCTTTCCCGGGGGTGGGGGGATACTGCTTATACTTTTGGTTACAACTGTGCCGACAGCACTTGCCAAATAATACCCTGTTCTAACCAGAAAACATTGAAAAACATACCCTGTTCTAAACAAAAATATTGAAAAACATACCCTGTTCTATACACGCTCAGAAAATTTATACCCTGTTCTAGACCGTATAAAATAGATGCCGATCTAGACTGTATCTTTAACAGTTAAATATGCGATCCTGTTCTAGTCAAATACTACTTTAAAAAAAAGACACTGTTCACACCAGCAGGACATGAAAAAGTGACAATGTTCTAACCAACAGGACATGAAAAAGGGACCCTAATCTAACCATCAGGGCATGGAAAAGGGACCCTGGTTTGCGGCACACTCAAACGCCTTCCAAATACTTTTCGATCCCTAACATCACTGAAGAGACATTAATTATCGAAATCCGGATATGGTGTATAAAAATTAGCACCTCATGTTGTTGTTTACTATCCTTGCCACAGGTTTATTGTTTTCTACTTGGCATAAAACTAATATAGAGATCCATATTGTTACACCTTGTGATCAATTTAGGTTTGAACGTTGTTTTCAATTTATACTTGTTTATATATATTTATATTTTGTTAACAGTTTAATGCTTACGCTTTGTATTTCTCATGTTACAGTATGGCAGACAGTATATTTTGTGTCGGCTGTCAGCGTGGTAAAGAAGACATAATAGCCGATTCCTGGTGCAGTGATTGTAGTGAGCAAGTTTGTAAAACATGTGCTAGAGTTCATGAAAGAATGTACCCACCTCACAAGATAGTACCAATGAAAGAAATACAAGAACTCAGTTCTTCTCTTCTTACATTGTCCAAGAACTGCGAGAATCATCCCGATCAAAAGATCATACTTTACTGCTGTCAACATGACACGGTGATCTGCGATTCATGTGTACCGGTATCACATCCTAATTGTAATCCTATCATTTCAGTCGAAAAGGCTGCCAAAAACGTAAAACATAGCACTGCTATTTCGGACCTAGAGAAAAGAATTGGCAACCTAAGCCAAGTTACAGAAAACATACTGAGTCGAAATGAGACAATACTTGAAGATTTGAAAACAAATCGAAGCAAAATCACGAAAACTGTGACGGAAATGAAACTGAAATTTATCGCCCATTTAGACAAGTTAGAATCAAATATACATAAGGACATTGATAATAAGTATGAACAGTGTGACGAGACGGTGTCCCAAATTATAAATAGCGTCCAATTAAGCTACGACTCACTATCCGCATGGAAAAAAGATATCATATCTCTGAAGCAATATGCATCTGAAATTCACTTATTCAAGGCAGTAAAATTTCTAGATGCGAAAACTCACCAACAAGAATTGGAAATCAGAGATATTCAAACAGCTACTGTTCCGACACTTACGTATCATCCATCAGGGTTAGAGTCAAACATACAAAATGAACACTCAGACTTGGGTACAATAGATATAGAGAATGTCCAAGCACCAATATCTGTACTAGATATTGACCAACAATGTCAGTTTATGGTCGGAGAACAGAGAAAGTTATCGTTGACAAATTCATTTAAGACCACAAGATTAGGTGATGGTGTGCGCGTTTATAGAGGGTGCTTTATTCCAGGTAATAGGTTACTCCTTAGTCAATTTTCACAGAATAACCTTTATGTTTGTGAACTTGATGGCTCCAACCCAAAAGTAATACAAGTTGATTATAAAATAGAACATATGAGCTTGTATGACAATACTCATGCTTTAGTATCATCAGGTTATGGAGGTATCCAGATCATTGACCTTAACTTATTTAAACCTGGAAGAAAACTTAAAGTAAGAGGACATTGTTATGGAATCACCAGTGTAAAAGATAAGATCTGGGTCGAAAATCAACCCAAAACTTTAACTATTATGAATATTAGTGGTAAAGTTATAAATACGATAAAAACAACGTTTGATCCATGTGATATATGTGCCAACAAAGATGGTGATGTCTATTGTACAGACGTTACTAAAAGTAAAGTCTACTTCATAGCAGCGGATGGAGAAGAACGAGAGATATGTAACAGCTCTGACCTGAAATGTCCTAGTGGTGTAACAGTAGATGATCATGGTGATGTTTATGTAGCAGGATATTTATCCAACAATATACACAGAATATCTGGTGATGGACAGACACAGATTGTACTGACGGAAAACGATGATATCAAGAAACCAGGCGATTTATCTTTCAACTTTGAAACAAGAGAACTGTTAGTGATAAACAACGATTGTGAAACAATCAATATTTATCAAACCTATTAAAGGAAACATTACTGTTAAATCAAACATGATATCTGTATCTATATATTTGTACTTGAAAAAAATTGAAATGTTCAATATAATTTATTCATGATAAATGAATTTATGTGCGGAATGCGGAATGAATTTGAAAGATTGTGCATTAATTTTATAATTGGGATTTTGTATAAGATGTATAACTATTGCCGTTAACCGGTTTGGCGGTCAGTATAAAAGTAAATTGCACGGTTTATTTTAGTTACCGAGGACTGGGTAGTGACCACACTTAATCGCACGTTATATAGATAGGTAGAAGTTTATTTATTTATCTATTTTTTTGTTTACAAAAAAATTGTATTCAAGTTTTATAAAGAACAGCATTTAAATGTGTTGTATTTATTTTGTAGATTATTTTCTTGCAGAACATGATTTGTCAAAGATTCTACATGGCAGCGTATCTTTGTGTTTTGATGGACTTTATTATTTTAGTTTGATGGACCAGATCAAATACATATTGTATTGTATTGGGATAATAAAATTTTAAGGTGGTCTAACTGCGCCATTCAGTATCTAAACTTGTGTATGTTCTATTGTATTTAGAAAGTAACAGTTAATGTTGAAGTGTACATATTTGGATGTGCTCAATTATTTACACATATGTTCAAAATAGATAGAGCATTTAACCAAATATAAATACTTTATATTTGGTTAAACAGCGTGCATTAAAACATAAAATAGAAAAACAAAGGATCCATGCATGACACAAAATCAGTATACAGTAAAAAAAAAACCCAACTGTTTTTCATTATCTCAAAGTAAAAGCAAGGGCTTCGACACGGAACAAAAAAAAAACACGCTCACTCCACTGCAAGTTAAAAACGACCAATAACACTGGTTATAGCAGAATTATTTACAACATAATATAAGTAGGCTTGGTAAGATCAAATCAACCCCGGTCAAAAAGAACATAATTTGCATGCGAATATTTTAAATCTTGATACGACTGAACACGATAATACAAAATCTGAACAGCATTTTACCTTTGATCTGAACATGTCGTAATCGGACGCAAGCACAATCTTTCTTGTTTATCTTGATATGACTGTATGAACGTAACACGGTAAATCGTGACAGCGTCTGAAAGTCTGAAAAAGTTTTTTTTTTCTCTAGCAGTAAATCCAGTCGATTCAGACTTGATCAGACCAGAATGACCGTTTGAGACTTAGATATTGCTACTAGTGCTGGAAAATAGTACATCTTTAAAACAAAATAGCTAATATCAAACTATGTGGAATACATCTTGGTTATTTAGGTATCAAATGAAAGGTAAATGACTGATGATCCTTGCAGAACACCTTTTGACAGATAATTTTAAGTAATACAAAATGTATGAATAGGCAGGCATATTGTAGTTCTTTTTCACGATTCACATAGTAAATAATGGGATCCCACGTATATGCCCCTACATCAGTCACGAAATATCAGATTTTAGAAAATCAAAAATTCGTCCGTCTATTCTTTGGTATCAACAAAAGGAAGGATGATGAAATTCTCCCATCTTTATACTGAATATCCAAACTGACTTCTGTATTCCTCTGTCCTGAATGTTTTTGCATGTATTTGCGCTGTAGTACTGTCATGTAATGTTATTATTTAAGGGTTATATTTAACCTTACCATAAAAGTGCGCGGTTTGGCTAGCCAAAAAATAAGTTCACACTATTTTTCTTAAAATGTCCTGAACGAAGTAAAAAAAAAATGGCAGTTCTTATCTTATGGTTTGTTTCTGTGTGTTAAATTATCGTTTGTTTTAGGTTGCATTTCAGTGTTTCTGTTGTTTCGTTGTTTTCCTCTTATAGTTGATGTGTTTCCCTCGGTTTTGGTTTGTAAACAAGATTTGTTTTCTCTCAATCGATTTATGACTTTTGAACAGCGGTATATTAATGTTGCCTTTATTGAACAAAATGTATTATACTGCCGGGATGTCAAGATTTTCAAAATATCTTCAGTTGTTACCGCCATTCTATCCTCTATAAGTAATATGGTTTGCTACTGACCTCCTACGGATCCAAAGTGGGTCAACATTCATAAGGATGTGCCATTTTTCGAATCCCAGTATAGATTTTTCTCACTATCTAAGGAGTCGTAAGCGGTCAGTACCGAATCATTTGACAGATAATTTTAAGTAATACAAAATGTATGAATATGCAGGCATATTGTAGTTCTTTTTTCATGATTCACATAGTAAATAATGGGATCCCACGTATATGCCCCTACATCAGTCACGAAATATCAGATTTTAGAAAATCAAAAATTCGTCCGTCTCTTCTTTCGTATCAACAAAAGGAAGGATGATGAAATTCTCCCATCTTTATACTGAATACCCAAACTGACTTCTGTATTCCTCTGTCCTGAATGTTTTTGCATGTATTTGCACTGTAGTCCTGTCATGTAATGTTATTATTTAAGGGTTATATTTAACCTTACCATAAAAGTGCGCGGTTTGGCTAGCCCAGAAAAAAACAGTTCACACTATTTTTCTTAAAATGTCCTGAACGAAGTCAGGAAAATTGCAGTTCTTATCTTATGGTTTGTTTCTGTGTGTTAAATTATCGTTTGTTTTTAGGTTGCATTTCAGTGTTTCTGTTGTTTCGTTGTTTCCTCTTATAGTTGATGTGTTTCCCTCGGTTTTGGTTTGTAAACAAGATTTGTTTTCTCTCAATCGGTTTATGACTTTTGAACAGCGGTATATTAATGTTGCCCTTATCGAACAAAATGTATTATACTGCCGGGATGTCAAGATTTTCAAAATATCTTCAGTTGTTACCACCATTCTATCCTCTATAAGTAATATGGTTTGCTACTGACCTCATACGGATCCAAAGTGGGTCAACATCCATAAGGGTGTGCCATTTTTCGAATCCCAGTATAGATTTTTCTCACTATCTAAGGAGTCGTAAGCGGTCAGTACCGAATCATTTAACGAATTTTCTAGCACAGCGAACTTTTCCTGTTCATTTCGTTTTATAAATTATCTAAATTAAACAATACTAAACTACTATTATAAATTAAGGCAACAGTAGTATATCGCTGTTCAAAAGTCCTAAATCGATTGAGATAAAACAAACGGGTTATAAACTAAAATTGAGGGAAACTATAAAAGGAAAACAAACGGAACAACAGCAACACTGAAGTGCAAAAAAATCAAACGCCCAACATACATGGAATATATGAACGATAGAAGACAGGACGCCATGATGCCCCCTTTGAAATCTTCTGACCCCTCATAGCGTCAGTGTTCAATCGATCTCATCGAACTTATTTTCCTATGGTGCGATAAAGTCAAATGAGGCGTTCAGAAATATTGTGATGAGGTATAGTCAACAAGCGGTGTCATTCAGAAGGATAAGTTGTTTCCCTTTGAACAGAAATGGAATAGTTAATAAGTATCAAAAATGTAATTCTTGGGCTGATTCTAACAATGTACTTCGATTTTGGATATTGGACCATAATAGATCATAATAGGTACAAGACCAATTTCAATTCTTTGACCACATTCATTTTGTGTCAACCTATGCTGTGTCGTCCAATATTCAGGTTGTAATATGTTACTACAATTCAAAGTCACTGTACACCAAAACATGAATTATGAACACCAACTCGCAATACAGGCTGGAAAAAATGCTGTAAATAATATAAAACTCAGTACAGAGACGACTTAGTATGGTTTGATGGAGATTTATTTCCCCGAGGGTATCACCAGCCCAGTAGTCAGCACTTCTGTGTTGATTTGAGTTATCATTGATATGTTCATAATTATAAAGTGTCTGAGCCGAAAGTTGACGAACCAGGGGTGTGTCAAAGAATGTCTTGTCCTTTTTCAAAAAAAAAAGTTCATTGGAAGGTACCAAGACCTTGTTGATAAATATATTCCGTATCAACTTCACAAATAATACATGATAGTCTTGATGTATAGATTCTGCGTACTGATGTTGTTTATCATCTTAACAGCGTGTTATATTGTTCTTTCATTTGTCTTTGATCTATTATTTATATTACTTTTACTGTTGGAATGCTTTATGTGTTATCCATTTAACGTGGCACGGTACTTAAACATCCCGTCAATGTGTTGGTATTACAAATGTATCTTTCATTTTTGCTGGTGTGTTTTGTATATGCGACTTTTTGTGTTTCTTTATTTCTTATAATGTGACTCTGTACTTTAAAAGGTCTTGTCAGTATGCTATTGTTCTATAACATGTCATTATGATATATTTCTATTATGAATTAGAAAATATGTTGAACCACAAACGTCAAAATTATTCAATCGCGCAGTGGAATGAACTATTTGTGGATTCTTATAAATTCAATAGAAATTTTGGACTATTTTAAATCTCGGTCTATTTCTGAAATAAATTCTGACTTATTTTAGATTTTTTAACCCTGTATGCTAACATTGCCCATGTGAAATTTTAAAATTGTTTGTATAAACATTGAACGACAAAAATATGTGACGTATAAAATTTTCTGACGTGAGACACGCCAATCAATGAATGTGTTTGTAGATAGATGTAAATTGTTCCTTTTAAAATTGTTATACGATGATGACTGCTGTACCCATATTTTGACTATTTTATTTATTATGTCTGTTTAGTTCACGCATCATGGTAAATATAACGGGATTTGATGAGACTGTCAACAACGTGAGAGGTTTAGCGCTATAAAACCAGATTTAATCCACCATTTTCTACATTTGAAAATGCCTGTACCAAGTCAGGAATATGACAGTAATTGTCCATTCGTTTTTGATGTGTTTTGTTTTGCCATGTGATTAGGGACTTTACGATTTCATTTTCCTCTGAGTTCAGTATTTTTGTGATTTTACTTTTGACTGTTAACAAAACTTTGAAATTTTGAAATACTAAGGCTTTTCTACCTCAGGAATAGATTACCTTAGCTGTATTTGGCAAAACTTTTAGTAATTATTGGTGCTCAATGCTCTTCAACACCGTACTTTATTTGACAATTTTTTACATTTTTTGATTCGAGCGTCACTGATGAGTCTTGTGTAGACGAAACGTGCGTCTGGCGTAAATGTTAAATTTGAAACCTGGTATCTATGATGAGTTTATTTACAACCACTGGGTCGATGCCACTGATGTTGAATATTTATTTCTTCGAGGGTATATCACCAGCCCAGTAGTCAGCACTTCTGTGTTGATTTGAGTTATCATTGATTTGTTCATAATTATAAATTGACTGTCAACAAAACTTTGAATTTTTGGAATACTAAGTTTTTTCTACCTCAGGAATAGATTACCTTAGCTGTATTTGGCAAAACTTTTAGTAATTTTTGGTCCTCAATGCTCTTCAACTTCGTACTTTATTTGACGCGCGTCTGGCCTAAATATTAAAATTGAATCCTGGTATCTATGATGAGTTTATTTGATGACTTTCTTAATATTAAAATCAACATAAACTCGTCCCTATGTCTTTTAAAAGGAACAAATCGCTCAGTTTATGAAAGTTTTTTTATTTTAACTCTACCATTATTCATTTTGAATTATTACTAGGCATGCTTATTATGATATTCCTTTAAACACGTTTTCCCTTATTTCAATAGTCTTTTTCTGTAGTTTATACCATTTGTACAATTTCCTCTACAAGTCAGAGTAAAACACATCAAATTACTGAAAGTAGTCGAAATATTAATGATATATGTTATACATAACCTTAAACATCACAAAAAAAAAGATGATGCCATCCTTTCTCACCTGCTACTCTAACATGATTTATTATTCCCTTTCGATATTGCTTTGCTTTTCATCATTATTTTACCAGAACACCATTTTTCGTCATCTTCTTGACATATTTCACTTTGCTTTTTGCAAATTGTGATGAATTTAGATACAAAAATACACTTTCATTTATAATAATATTATGTAAATGTCGATTCATTGTGAATTGATGTACACCTATGCATACTGTCAGATAAACATTTGTCAGCCCTTTTAATGCAAAGGTTATGTTTTTCTCATATTACAGTAGTATGGCGGATAGTCAATTTGGTGTCAATTGCCAGCATAGGGATGAAGACACAAAAACAATATCTGCGTGCAATGGATGCAGCGAAGTTGTTGGTCACACTACTAGCATTCACGAAAAGATGTTACCAGCTCAACAAACAGTACCAAGTAAAGAAATACAACAACGTACTTCAACTTTTCTTGAAATGTCCAAGAACTGCGACATTCATCCCCGTCATAAGAGTGTACTGTTCTGTTGTACTCATGACAAGGTGGTCTGCAATTTATGTGTATTTGTATCACATCAGAATTGCAAACCAATCATCTCAGTTGAAAAAGCTGCCATGGGCGTGAAAGATAGCACTGCTATTTCCGACTTAGAGAGAAGGATTGAAAACCTAAGTCAGGTTACAGAAAAAATACTGAGTCAAAATGAAACAACACTTGAAGAATTAAAGAACATTCGTAACAACATCAAGAAAAGAGTGTCGGAAATGAAACAGAGACTTGTCGATTATTTAGATAAACTTGAAGCAGATATGCATAAAGACATTGATAATAAGTATAAACAATGTAAAGATATGATATCCCTAAATAAAGATGGCGTCCGTTTCAACACTGACTCATTGTCTACATGGAAAAGGGATCTAAACTCGCTTAAACAACACGCATCTGAAATCCATTTATTCAAGGTGGTAAAATGTCTCGATGTTAAAACTCACCAGAAAGAATTGAAAATAAGAGAACTTCAAATAGCAACTATTCCAACACTCACGTATCATCCTCTAGAATTGGAATCAAATGTTAAAACGATACTCCTAGATTTGGGTAATATAACGGTAGATAATGTCCCAGTACCAATACCTGTACTAGATCTCGACCAACAAAGCCAGGTTCTTGTCAGATCCCATGGAGACGAGAGACAATTGTCGCTGATTAATTCATTCCAGACCACGAAATTAGGTGATGGTGTGTGTATTTTAAGAGGTTGTTTTTTCCCTGGTAACAGGATACTCCTTAGTCAGTACAGTGGTAGAAAACTTTTTGCATGTAAACACGATGGATCCAACTATAAAGAAATTAATTTGCACTTTGAACCAAAATATATTACATTATATAGAAACAAATATGCTTTAGTATCTCAAGGTGATAAATATATCCAAATCATTGACCTGACATCGTTAAAGCCTAGTAGCAAGTCGTTAAAGCCTAGTAGAAAGATTATAAATGTTGGAGGAATGTGTGAAGGAATCACCAGTGTAAAAGATCAAATATGGGTAAAAATGAACGCAACACTCTAACCATGATGGATATCAATGGTAAAGTTCTGAACACAATCCGTACAAAATTTGATCCTTGGGCTATCTGTGCCAATAACAATGGGGATGTTTAAACAACATACATAGAATATCTCATGATAGAGGGAAACATGACATTGTCCTGACAGAAGACGATGGTATATCTCAACCGACCGGTTTATCTTACAACCGTGAATCAAAAGAGCTGTTAGTAGTAAACAACTATAATACCACAGTCAATATTTATAAAATACAATAAAGGAACCATGTCAGACTATAAACTTAAGTTACTATTAACATTGCTTTTAGCCTCGGTCACACCTTACCGGATAGCACGAACGGACGCCTAACGGATGAAAATAAAAGTTGTCCGTTGACAAAATTGTTATCCGTTGGGAGTCTGTTGAAGTACTGACCAAATAAAACGGACGCGTAACGTATGCATAACGGACACACACCGGTAGGTAATTAATCCTACATTTTATTGCAGTAAAACATTTCTGTGTCATAAACATGTCTTGGGTATTTCAAAGCACCATTATTTTTTTATTTGGGATTTCTATATGTTTTGTAATCTTAAGGTTACATGGTGACTAAACCTTGTACACAGATAAAATAAGGGGAGACATTTGATTGGTTGACTTCCAGTGATGGTTAATTTCTTACATGCAATGAAATGTTATGTGATATTTTTCCTAAGAGTACTGGACAGGATAAATCTTTACTCATGCCAAGTATTTATTTATTTGAAACAAAGATAAATTCTGCACATTTTTTTGAAAAGTGCAAATTTAACAAAGACTAATAGGGGGAAATCAATGGTGGTATACACCTTACAATGAGAGGGCCTGCAACTAAATTCATTGTTAACTTTATGTGAGAAAAACAAATGACATGTTACATAAGCAATACGTGAAACATAAAATATTACCATAGAAATACTTTAAACAGGAGAAAATGGGGAAGCATTTTCATACCTGACAAACATATAAACATTCTTTGGATCTGTATAACCGGTTGGTTCAACAAATGCTTTGAAGAAACAAAAGATTTGTTTTCCATGTGTAACACTCATTTATTGCCAGTATTACGCTTACTTTTTCGGGTATATGGGATTTTCGTCAGACAAGGCTCCACTGACGTCGACCTCATGATTTCATGGATTTAGTGTTCGCGGTTGATTTCGTATCTTGTATACACTACAAAGTCTGTTTGTGTACCCGTATGTATTTAGAAAATGTCACGCTCCACAATCCTTAAAACAGATCCTTTTGTAGATATCTATCGAAACAATCGCTGCAGAACGTTTCTCTTAGTATCAAAAGTTAACAAACCCCTTATCAACTTTAAAAACTGCTTAAACCCTTTAACATATACATAGACTCCTCCCATCGACACGAAAATCATTGCAAATGTATTTTGATTAGACCATTGAACTTCAGCGTTACCATCATCCCGGCTTGGAGTGCATGAGCAGTGTCATTTTCTCGAAAAATCAAATAGGAATAGGAATAATATAAAAATATTTTCCAAATTCTAAGAAATCATTTATTTTAAACGTAACGATTTAGTCTTAATTGAGAATGGTTATTTGAGTCCATGTAAATTTAATGTTTATTGTTAAACTGTGTAACTTTAAAATGAAGACAAATTTGTCATTCGTTTATGGTAAAATCAATACTTAAAATAGCTTTTGGTCTTGAAAATTTCATTTTCAATTAAAGATATGTTGCGTGTTTCGTGCAGTTACAATGTTTATGGTATTTCTCCGTTTTCATGGTTATGCTGAAAACCATTTGGTTTGATATACGATCTACTGCATAATGAGACTACAGGACATTTTTTATTTCAACTTCTTGATCTCGGAGAATACAAAAAAACATTATTTTCAATTATCGTTCTAAAATAGGCAGATTATATACTTCTTTGCCATGAGAGAGTTATTGCTTGTGACTTTGTATATCGAAAAATGACAATGATCAGAAGTCATGGATTTAACGAACTCTGATCAGAAGTCATGGATTTAACGAACTCTAAAAGATAAAAGGTGAACCTCAATTTTGAAAATAGAGGTAAAAATTAACACATATACAGTACATCACAGTCATTATAACATAACAAACTGATCACGTGTTCTTGTTTTACTGGATCGTCCTTAGGCGTTAACAATGCAGCAGGTTTCGTCCTGTTTATGTTGGTCTTCTACACAATACATGTACATGTAGGTTCTCTGTTATCGCCAAGTCCTCCGAACATAAGTAAACAGCTACTCTTATATATGAAATATATAATCGATATAGTCTCTGTGTGGCGACATCATTGACTATGATCACAAAAGTTATAGAATTCATGTGTAAAAATAGTAAATGACTTTAAAATCCAATATGATTCTTCATTAAAATATCACACTTATTTGAAGAAAAAACTATTGCTCTTTGATATTAGATTGGAAAGATAGTTTGATAATTATCCATGGATATATTGTGATCAATTTACCAATGATTAAATATGAAAAAGGTGGATTTATTGACAAGATACAGAATCTCAGAGGAATTCCCTCTAAAGCCTAGTCATTATTGTTATTGATAGATATTAATTCATTTCTTTCCAAACGCCGCAAGCATGTCGATTGGAAGCGGAAAAATAATAGTAGAATTCTTCTCAGATGCTATCGTGCTAAGTGTCTGCAGGTATCGAAGTTGTATAGCGGCTGGACTGGAGGCCATGATGTCAGCTGCTTCCTTCAAAGCAAGTGATGCATGTTGTTCTCCCTCTGCTGCTATTACCTGTATTAGAATGAAATATATCTTGGATGGGGATTACATTTACTTGTACTATCAACTATAAACAGTTTTTTGTTGGCGTCTTTGACGGATTTATTTTATAGTTTGTATGATTTTTTAAAGTCAGTTGTGTGGCGGCAATTAGCACATGTTTGGTTGCCGGATACATATCATTGTCACGTTAACCTATTACATCTGTTTCATTTGTTTGGGATCTTCATCCAAATTTGTCAATATATCGAAACTATAAATAAATGCCATACATTTAGCTAGCTTTAACACCAATTGTAAAGCCATTTTCTTCGGAAAATGCGTTTTAAGTCACAAATATGACAGTTATTTTTAATGTGTTCAATTGGTTTATAACCGAGCGTTTGTTTTGTCAGGTTTTATCTACCTCCCTTTTGGTATTTAACTTTGAATTTGATATTTCTGTTAACTTATTTTTATGTCTGTGTATATAATTAAAAACTAATATTAACTGTTCACGCTTGGCGCATATTTATGTTCACGAATCAGAAGTCTATACGAAAGCTATTGTATATATACAAACTGTTAAGATACATATTGCTTCTATGTCATCTATGTGGTAATATGATATGGTTTCATTTGCTTCCCATAGGTCATTTGTTAATTGCAACACAAAAATAACCTTACATAGGATTTTACTGGAAATTTCAGCCTCATTACTATTAACAGTTTAATAAGTAGTGTCAATTAACTATTCAATTCTAATTACAACGTACCTTTGCTCGAGCTTCTCTCGACGCTTCTGCTTCAGCCGCCATGGCTCTTTGTAGTTGCATTGGAAGTCGGACATCTTTGCTGTTAATAAAATGTATGATTACTACATGCATTCAATTGAAATGCATATTTTAAACAATGTTTTGGTGGTTGAATTGATGTTTATTATCATAAAAAAAATCAGCAAACATACAGACAGTTTAATTTTTTTCTGTTTGTTTTTATTATGTATGTTGTTTATTCATTTTTGATCACTTTCCCCATTTTTGTACCATTAGACGATTAAATGTTTCGTTGACTCTTGGTTGTCGTTTCGTCGTGTTCTGTGGTTGTGGTGTTTTTCGTCCATCTTGTACATGAGATTTCCATGCCCCATTGATGGACAGTATGTTGTTCGGTCTGTGCGTCCGTCCGTTCGTTCGTCCGTCCGTCTGTCCCGCTTGAGGTTAAAGTTTTTGGTGAAGACAGTTTTTGATGAATGTGAAGTTCAATAAATTTGAAACTTAGTACACATGTTCTCTATGATATGACCTTTTATTTTAAAGTCAAATTAGAGTTTTGACCCCTATTTCACGGTCAACTGAACATAGAAAATGATAGTGCGAGTGGGGCATCCGTGTTCTATGCACACATTCTTGTTAAATATATTCTTGGTATTTCTTGCTATCGTCTTATATGAATGTTTTGTACAAAAAAATGCGTATCTTAAATATGCCATAAGAAATAAGAGAATGTTTTTTCATCTAAAAAACGGATGCATATATGAAAGTTAAGAATCGTCTTAACTTGTCAACGAATATGAAAATCATTTTAAGAACTACTCACATTTCAACTCGTTCAACTCTTATACCCCATGGATCAGTAGCTTGGTCTAAGAGTGCCTAAAGAATAAAATTGAAAGATATATCTATAAATGATTTAAGGAATAGAACATTTGAGTTTTTCCGTTAAATTTGGTGTTCACAATAAATGAACTGATTTGTTTATGCGAGTTTGAAAAAAATTCAGCAAACGTACAGACAGTATTTTGTGAACTTATAATATTGTTCTTTTAACTGTTCGATGTTGTGATAACTTTCAATTGATTGTTTGTTGCGTTATTTTCTTTTCTTTTTTTATTTGCATGTTTTGAGTGAAAATAAAAAAAACAACATCACATTACGGAAGCCTATTTAGGACATCCCTAAAATATAATTTGAAATCTTTATTACGAAGTTATAACATATTTAATTTGTGATAATGAATTGGTTGAAATCGGCATAACAGATTTTGTAATTCGTTTTTACGAATTAAATTCGTTATTACAAATTACAAAAAAATGTGATAGCGAATTGCATAATCTGTTATAACGATTTCCACCAATTTGTTATCAGAGATTTTATCTGTTATAACGAATTATGCAATTCGTGATAACGATTAAAATTCGTGATTTCGAATCAAAATTATATTTTTTGAGGTCCTAAATGGGCTTCCGTATCACATAGCCATATTCATAGGATATAACATAAATTTTAAGGGAACTTATAAATTATCATTTCGCATATGAAATTTACACTTCTTAATTTGTTTTATATATCAACCATAATTATCAGACTTGATGATATACTTATCGGTTTTTTTTTCCCAAAAGTTTTGTTCATAAAGAAGTGGTAGATAAAGAATTCTCAGTCTTGAGATTTTTTTGGTTTAAATCGAGGGAAACACAAACAAGGATAACAATACGCAGGAATGTTGATAATATTTTTGATGTTGGTATTTATGTAGCATTTGCATTGCTTTCAATTGCCTACATGCATAAGGTTTTGTACCTTTTGGTGTTCTGTTCACGAAAGATATTCTAACAATAACATGAATAAGGCGTGTTCTGTATACATTTAAAGCAAATTTCCAAATTTCCTCTGGTTTTCATTTCATTCTGAGTGATTTTAATATAAAAAAAGAAGATAGGGTATGATTGCCATAGAGACAACTATCCACAAAAGACCAAAATGATACAGACATTAACACTGTATTTTATTTTTTTAAGATTTTAAGATTTTCAGTTTAACATTTCAACCTAAAAATGAACTTTGACAGCAATATCAAAATAAATCAAGAATGTTATTTAGGTTCTTTCACTAAGTTTTCTTGTTTCCTTATCTTTCAGATTGTGTCATCCCCGTAAATGAAACAATACATGATATGAAAAATGAAACCAATAAATGTCCCCTGGTCTGGAAGTTTCAGTGAACTATAAATGTGCATACATGTTTTAACACAAAATGATGATATATCACAAACTTTTGTTTTTTAACAATTTTTGTACCTTCATTTGATGTGCAATACTGTCTCTGTCGCTTAAAATTTCCGACATATTTTTTGTACCGAGAACATTCCTTAACGTCGTTGCTGCTAGCAACCTGGTAGAGGCGTCAGCGTTTTCAACATTAATAACAGACATGGTCGGATCATATATACTGCTGTAAATTACTGCATCAACTGCTACAGTCACGGAATCTTTAGTTAAAATCTAAAATTCAAATATATTAAAATGGTAATGAGAGAGCAACCATTTCATTTAAATATGGACAATGATGTTTTGAAGTCTTGATGATACTTTAAAAAGTCCAAACTGTGTATTCTGCACGTCCTTAGCTGTGTATAGTCGATTAAAGCCGTAGGAAATATTTTTCCAGATTTTTGTCTATCGTGTAGTACCTGAAGTGCCAGCATAGCCATTCTTTCATCATGTTATGTGTTGATTTTGTTCCAAAGCTTTTTTTAATCCATTTCCATTATAAATATACTTCCAAAGGAAGCTTTTCACAATTCCCCAGGCAAACATATAAAATTTAATGCAGAGAATAAGTTAATGTTATAAGATAATTAAGATACTGTTCTCCAATATCAAACAATTTCCACGGAAATTGAAATTCTAATATAAGTAAATATGTAAATTCGTACATAGTGCAATAAAAAAACGTGTAATTTGAATACATTTTGAAAACATAGTGCATAAAATGGGTTTCAACTATATCTGTGAGATGAAATCAGTATTTTCAGAAGTAAAAATCCTACCTCTTGAGGGGGGACGTCGTTAGCAACTGTACGTAAATCAACTTTCTTAAAATCATCCAGACATGGTAAAATGAAGAACATCCCTACAAAATTATAAGTTACTTGAAATCTAATCAATTAGATACAAATCGAGGACATATTTCATTATTTGGAAGAAAACATAGTTACAGGCCCAATAGTACTTGTAAGTTACTCTTTATGATACGGTGCAGATTTCATATTAGTTCCGTCAATTCTATACACGAGTGTGGCATTTATAGAGTATTGTAGTAATTTAGGTTCCTGTCATTAGATTGGTAGTTTGTGCAGTGCACCAAGTCAACTTTGGAAATTTGATGTTCGGGTTTGATATATTTTTTTTCAATTTATTTATGAATTATTACTATGCCGTGTATATTTACAATACAGATTTTAAAACACATGGAAATTTATTCACGCATAACTGTTTCGTGCCTGTTTTTATTATACAAAGTTGTAAATATAGAAAATGTTAGTTTTGTCGCAAATCATGATGGAAAACATACTCCCGTTTTTCCTTGATAGCATATAATATTTCAGGAAATTTCGTATGACAGGCTTTTGAAAAAGGACAATTTAGGGACGACATCAAAAGTTCTATGAAGGATAAAAAAAAACCTAATTCATATATTTTTTTCACTGACCCCCCTAACACCCTCTTAATTTAATTTGGGAAACATTGATTGACCAATAAGGATAATATGTAAAATCGATGTCAATTTATACAAAACTTGCAGCGATTTGACCCCCACCCCAAACTATTTGACCCAAACTATTTGAATTAAGTTTTTTTATCCTTCACTGATTTTTTGATGTCGCCCCTTATAGTCATGCTATTCAATATGTTTACAAATACATGTACGTGTACCCTATACATTTGTTATTCTTTCTCATTCTCCATGTTTTCTGCTCTTTGCTTGGAGTGTTGTCTTTATGACATATTCCCATTTCCAATCTCAATTTTGATTTACTATATCTCCGAGTGTGTATAAGCTAATTGTAAATTTGTTTTGATGTTCATGTGTAGTTCTACACATGTTCAAGTTGCTTGAAAAAAATCATAAAAATCCGTGAAATTACAGAATTGAAAATGCCACTTGAGTTAAGTTTAATTTGGTTCAGTCATTCCATGGAAGAGTCACGTCTCAATACAGACAACGAACGCCAAGTGACGAGACAAAGATTGAAAAGTTAGGAAACTGGTACAACTAACCTGGTCCCTTTGCGCCTCCTGGTAGGACTCGACCTAGCCGGAATATTACAGCTCTTTCATACTCTTGAACAATCTGGAATAAAATTAAAACACATATCCTATTGAATCTAGTACTTGATTAGATTGTAATCATGTATGTCATACTTTGTACACTTGGACATATTTATTGTTATTATCCAAAAAAAAGTACTAAAATTTTGGTCCAGATTTTCAAGAATAGAGATAATGAGAAAGAAATAAAATTATCGCATTGTTTTTTTTTGTTTTTTTTTTAAACGTTATTCGACTGATTCTAAAACAATGTAAAAAACATCTGATGTCAACAGATTATTTTTTTAGAAAAGAACCGAATATCTTACAATATTCAAACAATCCAGTCATCTATGAAGAAGTCATTATATTTCCCGAAGGCAAGTGTATGCAGTTAAAAATGTTTAGCAAGAAAAGAAAACGGGGCTGAGTAGCCTCTTTTTTTTTTTATATGACTTTAATTCAACAATTGGACTGTGACTTGTAAGCTGATTACAGTAAGTTAATGCATTGCAGTGCCCTATAATTATATCAGAAACAGGGCGATTCTCCATGGAATGTGATACATGGTCCAACTTTATTAATGGAACAAATTGTTCCGTTTTTATGTCATATTTTTCAGTCCCTAATTTAAGAAATGGTATATAACACGTTATATTTGTATTGGAAATATGCTTACCTTTATGCACATAGCCAGAGAAAATGGGAAAAATATGCCCACAATAAAATACGATAGTCCCATCAATATACACCCACAACATCCGGGTCCGTCATCACTAACTTGCCGAGCATCCGGACCTACTAAGAGAAAATAATTTATTAGCCTATATTTCAAGCAAAAGTATGAAATAAAACTTATGAAACATTTTGTTCTATGGTTTATCATTGAATTTAGTATTCGTAATCTGTTAAGTTCCTAGGATTAGATAAAGGGTACAATTCTTTTCGTCTTTTTGCTGTTTTTGTCATATTTTCATCTTTGTAATAATTTGCATGTATGAATCTGCAGTCAAATTTAAATGTGACAAAAAACGTTCCATTTTATATGGTCAAATGTACCAGTTTAGAAATGGAAAGAGTTGACCTCATTACAAATATTTGGACTCCCGCCTCCACACTTAATATGCCTGAGAGTAAGGCCAATGCTGAACATCAGGTTCCCGAATTAGGACCGATACATACAAATGCAATGGGTTTAAACGTTTTAATTCGATATCCCCATTTGACCTTCTATCGTTTATGCATTTTCAGTGTAAATCTACACACCAAACTTCTAATTATGATAGCATTCATACAAATTGTGGCATCCGTATGATCATATGATCTTAGTTGTGTGTTTTTGAAACATGAAAAATAATGTGTATGCAAAGTATATATTTTTCTAACACATATTTGAAGCGAAATGCACATATTTCTAGCAATTATCACTTTATTACAAAATTGAAACGTAGAACTCACCCTTGTTACTCTCCATCGAATAGATGTTCACAGATATCTGGTTACGTCGTTAATTTACCTACAAATAAGTAAAGTTAGACATAATAACCTACATCTCTCCTTTCATTAACCTACAAATAAGTAAAGTTAGACATAATAACCTACATCTCTCCTTTCATTAACCTACAAATAAGTAAAGTTAGACATAATAACCTATATTTCTTCTTTCATTAACCTACAAATAAGCAAATTAGATATAATAACCTATATCTCGTCTTTCATTAACCTACAAATAAGCAAATTAGACATAATAACCTATATCTCATCTTTAGTTAACCTACAAAGTAATAGATAACATAGATCTCATCGCTACTATGATGAAAACTCTCTATATATGTATACGAATATGTATCATACTTAAGATCAATCAATATTTTAAACATCGCTGTCAACTATTAAACACGAACTTTCTTTGTAAAGACCCATTGTAATGATAATAGGACTGTTATTTTTCTTTTTAACTTTCGTTCAAAAGTATAAAATTGAGAATGGAAACAGGAAATGTACCAATGAGACAACAACCCGACAAAAGAGCAGACACCTTCCAATGCCACCAATAGGTCTTAAACAAAACGAGAAAATCTCGCACCCAGAGATGGTCTTCAGCCGCTACTATTATACACTCAAAACGAAGCTTATTCTCTGTTGAAAAATATTGCGTTTTTATATATATACATGTAGTTGTAGCTACAAACATATTTTATGCAACATCAATCAATATGTTACACTTTTTCTCAACTCTTGCATAGATTAAGCTACACATCATGTATTGTTTCATTTACGGGGATGACACAATCTGAAAGATAATGAAACAAGAAAACTTAGTGAAAGAACCTAAATAACATTCTTGATTTTTTTTTTTGTCATGCATCCGATTTCACCTTGAGAGATGCACACGCCTGATGAAGCTATAATTTGTTTAGCGAAATATTGCGTATTTCTATTTGAAATCTAATAGAACTTTTTAATGTATTAATTAGCGTGTTTAAGTTATATTTTTAGACATTTATATAATTTTAATTCAGTAACTGTATCAGTTTATTTTCACAAACTGATCTACGCTTAAATAGATTGAATGTTGATTGTAGCTATTTTTAGACATTATATATATATATATATTTATATATATTTATTTAGAAACCACCCCTTTACAACGGGGGCACTTGCGGACGGGGTATCCACAAATGCGTCTAACAACATATGCAATGAATATATACAGACAAGTAAAAATATTCATAAAACATTTTCAGACTTAAAATTGGTACATAGTAAAATAAGACATCATCTTTACATAAGAAAAATAAACATCATGTACAGCATAAAAATATAAACTAAACTAAAAGTAACGTAAAAAAATAACATTTAAAGTTTAGGTTCCAAAACCAATTGTCTCTTAGAGTACATTTCACTGAACATCTTTTTACTTAAACTGTCCAATGTTTTACTAATGTAGGGATCAACCTGATAACAGCAATCAGTTTTTGTATTTTATCGTAGAACGATAACTCTGTGAAGCAGAGGCCCGGGAAAGCAAAACGTAGATATTCATTTATATCAGATATGTATTTATTACGGATTGAGGAGAAGCCAGAACACTCTAATAGGAAATGTTCAATGGACTCTTCAGAAATAAATAAACACATTTGGCAAGTTGGACTCTCGCTAAGATTCATCCTATACAAGACTTTGTTTATAGGTAAACAATTTGTCCGTATTAATATTTTGAGTCTTGCAGACTTGAAGTCCAGCAAGTTCGTCAGATATGGTTGCTTTCCTTGTGCAAAGTTAAATTTTGAGAAAATATCTAGACTGCTTTTATTGTTTATTTCTTGATATTGCCTTCTCCGGACAAACCTTCCAAGAAACTGTTTAAATATATAAGAGTTGACATTCGAATTATAAAAGTGATCCAGACCAACCATATCATATATTGTGGATAGTCCCATCCCCTTTGAAGCTTTAAGGACTTGAGATCTTCAAATACAATTCGACATAATTTACTTGAGTCAAGGCCTTGAATCCTAGAAAAATAAGACACCCTTTGTCTATCAAAAAAATCGTTTATTGGCTCCCATCCCCATATCAATTACAAAGAATAATAAAACTAAAGCACAAATAAAACTATCATAAAAAGACTTCTGAGTGTAGAATAAAGGACAAAACAAATAGGAATATCTAGGTGTTAGAATATAAAAATAAGGGGGGGGGGGGGGCAAACCTAGGACTATTATAGTAGTGCAAACTAGATAAAAAAAAATAATAAAGGAAAGAGAGAAAAAAAAAGAATCAATAAATCACGGACCCCTACTGGTGTCAGACCACCAATTACTCCCTCCAATTTAGAACGTAAAAGTAGTCCTACTCTAACACAAAATAGTGCTTTTGATGTCATTGTTTACCTAAACTAACCCACAAATTTGCAGAAATGAAACTTTTGGTGAAAGGGAAATATATTTAGACCATTTTGAGCCAAAATTCACTTGTCTATGAGTTTGCATTAAAAATTCAGGATTAATGCGCTACATAGTACACTAATTTAAGATTTCCAGAAAACCGGGAGTTATTTTGGTAGTACCTGTCTTTTCAAGATCAGAAATTTGTTACAAGACTTTAAACATTGGTTGAAAATTGGCATGTAGAAAGGTGACACATGTACAATTCAGTATATAACTGGTTTCCTTGAAGTTAA
Source organism: Mytilus edulis (assembly GCF_963676685.1). Classification (NCBI taxonomy): domain Eukaryota; kingdom Metazoa; phylum Mollusca; class Bivalvia; order Mytilida; family Mytilidae; genus Mytilus; species Mytilus edulis. The sequence goes on along the minus strand of NC_092345.1, from coordinate 31,500,233 downwards.
ACTTAAGGTAAAATATTTAGAAAGCTGTGAAAATTGCAAAATTTGGTTGAACAGATAGGGATTTTTAATTGGTGGTCTGACACCTTTAACTCCAGACCATCATCATACATGTATGTCATTTGATCGACAACATAATCGTATTTTTAAACACAAACGGCACACTTCTGTTTCTGACATTCTGGTTAACATTTACTTATTATCTAAAAAAATAATTAAAACTGCAACAGAAATAGCTATTTATTGTCATTCATATACACGTATATTCGGTTTAGTTTCCGATGTCTGAAAATACAAGATTTTCTCGCTTTAATTTGATCAACATTGCGTGTAGAGGAAATTTGACTGGAAATACCTTTTATTTCCCTTGATGATTTATAAAATTTAGAAAACATCAAAGTTTACTAAATTTTATTTGCATGGTTTCTTTCTGATTCGTAATGTTAATGGATTTCAGAGAGAAATAAGTAATATAATACTTAGCGTAGACATGAAAATTGACAAGGAAAAATAGGACTATATTTTCGTATTGTATTCTCGTCGTTTTCTACCAGAGTGTTTTTGTTTCATTACCTTCATAAAATATACGTCTCCAGAAATTGGAACAGAGGCACTGAGATTTTCATTAAAGGTAGTTTAGTGGTCGTCAGTGCTTATTACTGTTGTTCCAAGTATACTTGGTGATACGTCTTTAGTTTCTTTGTTGTGTTGTGCTCAAGTTGTGTACTTTTGTATGTCTGCTCGTCTTTTTCTTTTAAGCCATGGCGTTGTCAGTTTATTTTCAACTGATGAGTGTGAATGTCCCTTTGGTATCTTTTGCCTCTCTTGGACATATTCATTGTTAGATGTACAGTGGCGGATCTAGAAATTTTCATAAGTGGGGGCCCACTGACTGGCTAAGAGGGGACCCGCTCCAGTCGCGCTTCAGTGATTCCCTATATAAGCAACCAAATTTTTTCTAAAAAGGGCCCCCCCCATAATCCGCCTCTGATGTACCACAGTATTACACATCTGCTGCTGCTGTGTTAGTATGTATTTATTGTTGTACAAAAAGGCACTTGCATAGCCTACATAAGTATATCAGATCATTTCTTCCTATACTTTTCGGCAGTCATATCGATCACATTACCTAACTTCAAAATCTAGTGTGATATTGAACAGATTTTTTTTTCAGTTTCTTTGAATTTAGAATTACCAATTCCTCAACTTGATTTTTAATGTTTTAAATGCAATTAGGTTCGGGATTATATAAATAGTTCTATTTAATATAATATCATAATTTAATTTATTATCAATTATTATAGCCAGATTGTATATTATTCTACCAAACAGAAGTTCAAGAATTCATATAACCCTAGTCATGACAGATATATTTTGGGCGGTATTTCATGCTTCTGTTTGTTTTCTGATATTTTGATTTTATTTATTTGGCAAATTTTGCTATTTGCTATTTTTTTTCTTATTTATTTTACTTTCAAAATATCAGCGTGAAAACGTTAAAAATATAAACGAACCTCAATGTAGAATTTCGTCTGACATTTACATTTAGGTATTTTGATAAAACAACACTTACAACCCTGTAGGGACAATCAATCGATATACTGGTTCCTCTTACCTCTAAAGCAAAATGTATTTGGAGGTCCCAGAATTCAATCAATTTAATACCAAAATAGCAATGACATTTATCCATGAGAAAGTAAGTAAAATGATAAAGTTAATACTATAGACTTACCTTCGCTAGGTTCAGATGTGTATGTCCAGTTACCACAGTGTATACTCAGTATAATACGACGTGATTATTCCAGTTTTAAAGCTATAGAAAACTATTTGCTATGGTTATTTAGGGACGTCGTTAGCTGCGCTATCATGGTTTATAATGGAAACAAATACCAGTATTGATTAGATTTAATGAACTGCAATTAATGAATCTTATTTCAATTATATTTGTAAATATTAGAGGAAGATCCTAATGGTTGTCTTTGTTTATGATCCTTTTTAATATAAATGTTAAATCAAATCACTCCGATGATATTTGAAAGTTTAATCGGGTAAAAACTAGAGTCATAGCAAGCCTCCATATTGTTCTCTTTGAGATTCAAATTCAGAACGAACTCGATCCATTTGGTGGTTAGAACTAGTATTGATATCTTGTAATGGTGTATTTACAATTACTATTACTAGGTAGATGTCATAATATATGGCCTGCGGGACTACTTCAAGTCTGGATTGAAGAGTTTTTTCAAGTCTGGAAGCGATAGTTCTTTTGTACTAGTTTGATAAAGCTTCGTTGTTAAAGTTAAGGTTAATTATGGGTCAATTTCTATATCTATATCTATATATTTATTTCACAATAGCAGGACCAATATTAGAAAGTCAATGCATTTTTACTGAAATAACAACTATCACGACTTTAGATTGGGACAATAAAACGTCATATTTTTGAACATGATATTAAAAATTATATGAAGCAAATCATCTTTTTATTAATTATAATTTTTTTTATAATTTTTATAAGATAAATTCGAAACTAACTGTTAACAGTGTACATATAAAAGAGTTGTTTGGTGTTTATATAGTACTACTTTGAAAGACTTTGAAAAATCTTAAGAACTATAAATTCGGAATGTAATTTGTTGTAGTAGTTCTAGCAGTAGGATAGAAATTTTAGTTAATTTAATGGATTGATTGTTGGTTGCGGATGGATTCGAATAAAAACGTGCTTTAAAGAATGAAATACGAACCCATTTACAATTTTCCATGAATGTTAGCCACGACCTGAAATATGTCAAATGAAAACAGGATTTTTCCGAATGAAAATCTTTCAGATATAAGATCTTAGGTATGGCTTCGTTCAATACAAAATTTTACAAAAAGTATTTATATTTTATATTTGTGTGTAGTGTGACGGTAAATTATGCCCAATCTAATTAGATTGAATTATGCCTTTCTTTGATTTGTGATCCTATAAACAAAGCACCATGGAAACACATTATGTTATTGATGATTTAATTTTATTTAAATGAAACAGTACTTTAAAATTCCCATGGTAAAGATTTATACTAAAGTAATACGCATTAGTTTAGTATCAAGTGACATTACTATTGTAAAGGAAGTGATTAGTATAATAGTAAGGAGATGGGGAATGATTGCCAATGAAACAACCAACAGAGTTCAATTGAAGTGAATGTAAGCAGTTATAGGTCAATGTACGGCTCCATCAATGAGAAACAACTCATACCGTATTGTCGGTTATATATATTTTAAGGCCTTGACATGAAGAGTGTGAAACAATTCAAACGAGAAAACGAACGGCCTACTTTACGACAAAAAAATGATGATAATTGTATTGTATAAATTGGACCGTTGGTTTTCTCGTTTGAATTGTTTCACAGACAATGATCCAACGAAAACAACTGAATTACAGGCTCCTGACTTGGTATAGACATATAATGAAGAATGTCACGGGATTACACCTTTGTCCTCAATCCTCACCTAACCTAGGAAAGTAACTTCTACAGGAATATAATGATTGCATACGGTCGCGATTAATTATATACTTTATACAAAGAACCACTGACCTTTTCATAGTATGATATCAGCTAGGTAGTTTTCAAATTCGACTCTTTAAAAGAATAAAGCTGACAAACATATATTGTATTTATTTTATGTTAACTTAGTAAATATATCTATTGGAAGTATTTTGCATATTATAAAAACAAACATTTTCAAAAGAACTGCACCTTCTTTTGAATAGTAAAGACTTTTCTTGATAGTATGTTAGTAACCATGCAACTGTCGGGTTCTTTATACGTTCTGAACGGTATGGATTTTGCTAATTGCTGAAGGTTGTATGGTGACCTATAGTTGAGTAAGTCGACATCATTTGGACCATGTGTCTATCCCTTATCTTTCTCATCTTTTACAGCTCCAATTCTCACAGTCCAATTCTCCTACCACTTCAGTTCTTCAATTCACATTAGTTTACTTTGCATAGCTATATGCATTATATGACTTACTAACTCTCAGTCGCACAATCTCACTTTTTTCTCTCTTTCGCTTTCGCACTCTGCTATTCCAACTTTTCTCTTCCCTCTTCCACCCACTCACATAATATCACTCTGCCAAAGAAATTCTCTTTTTTTCGACTCTAGCGCTCTCTCTTTCTCACTCCCGCTCTCTTTCCACCCGCTCTCTCTTTCCTCCACGCTATCACTCTCTCCTACTCTCGCGCGATCTGTCGCTCACTCACTCACTGACTTACTCGCTCACTGACTCACTCACTGACTCACTCGTTTGTTCACTCAATCTCACGAACCTACTGACTGGAGCGGTAAGAGAGAGAAAGTGTAAGAGAGTACAAAAGAAGTGTGTGTGTGTGTGTGTGTGTGTGTGAGAGAGAGAGAGAGAGAGAGAGAGAGAGAGAGAGAGAGAGAGAGAGGGAGAGAGAGAGAGAGAGAGAGAGAGAGAGAGGGATGGTTTTCGCCGTAGCATGAGGACAATCGTTGACTCGTAGACCAACGTCGTGAGGACTGCCATGGAGATATGAGGACAAACATATGTCCTCACTTCAACATTCGTTTATTTTGATCTGCGCGTCTCTCTCTACACATGCGCACGATTTTTTGGTTGTGAGGACAAGGGTCCTAACAAATGAACCTCTCACTCTCTTTGCCATGGAATGGATAAGTCTATTCGATAATTTCTTTTTCATAGACTGGTTTCCTCAGTAAATATTCAGTATGCCATCGGAATATTTATATGGGTACCAGATAGCTTTGCATTTGCATTGTAAAGTTCGAGGTGTTCCGAATGGGTAGGGTTACTTTTTCTGTGCTTCAGATTGTCATTTAACGGGAAAACGGGGCTTTAATACATGCGGGAGGTGAGTATGCATTTTATGATATTGATATACATGGATCCACCTTCTTTCTCCAACACACAATATACTTCACATGGGTAGAGTAGGCTTTATTAAAATGTTATTTAAAATGAAGAAACTACAAACGTATATATGTGCACGTATCCTAACTATTTTTAGTTCCTACTGTCGTGCTGACAGAAGTTCGTCGGGAAACTTTATTTATACAAACAATGCATATCATATGATATAATATCTATTCCTTTTGGAACAAATATTCTATACACTTTATTCCGTCTGAACAAAAACTAATATTTATCATGTTTAGTCCAGTGGGAAACACAGGCACTTGTCTGAAAAAAAAATGACAATGTTAAAGTAAAGGCTATTTACCTTTAATACACCTTATCACTATTAGTCCGCCATTACTGGGTATCACACAGGTTCCCGTAAAATTTTGACGTCATAATACAAAATATCGGACGCCACAATGGAAAAGTGATTGTTGTATGCATCAAAAGTTCAAGCGGCCGTGTCAGCCGGGATTAGCGATAAGGTGTATTTTGTTTAGAGACCATGCAGTGTTCCAGAATATTTGTTCCATTTAAAAAGTAATAATATGAGTAAGTATAACCTATGTGGAAAGGGAAGATAACTTAGCCATGAACAATTTTCTCATCATGTTGATACTTTTAGAAATACCAGAGTCATATATATTGGCATGACCATGATGACACGGGTTATGTTCTTCTCATTTATTTTATGATAGTATTATACTAAACCCCTAACGGGAGGGGTTAATTGTGCCTGATATTCATATGATGAAGACATAATCTTTCAATCAGTAATTGAGGTCTGGAGCTGGCATGCTGAGTATGTTGTTATACTATTGTTTCAGAAAAGGGAGAGGGTTTGGTACAATTAAAACATTTACTCCCGCTGCAAATGCTTGCACCTGTCCTAAGTCAGGAATCTGATGTACAGTAGTTTTCGTCTGTTTATGTAGTTCATACGTGTTTCTCGTTTTTACATAGATAAAACTGTTGGGTTTCCTGTTTGAATGGTTTAAAACTAGTAATTTATGGGGCCCTTTATAGCTTGCTGTTCGGTGTGAGCCAGGCTCAGTGTTGAAATCGTACCTTGACCTATAATGGTTTACTTTTATAAACTGTGACTTGGATGGAGAGTTGTCGCACAGGCACTCATACCACATCTTCCTATATCTACCAACAGGCCCGGTTGAATCTAGGGTATCTCCGGGATCTGTTCTGGGTCATGTGTTAAGTTATATCAATGATATCTTGAATAATCAGGTGTTTGTCCAGTAGAAACATCAAATGAGCAGATGCGTAGTGTAAAATAAAGTATCATTTCAGTCATAAACAAGAATGTGTCCATAGTACACGGATGCCCCATTCGCACTATCCTTTTCTATGTTTAGTGGACTGTGGAATTGGGGTAAAAACTCTAATTTGTCATTAACATTAGAAAGATCATATCACAGGGCACATGTGTACTAAGTTTCAAGTTGATTGGACTTCAACTTCATCAAAATCTACCTTGACCAAAAACTCTAACCTCAAGTAGGACATACTGACGAACGGACTAGGAAGTGTAATGTTTTTCCGACTTTATTACCAAACTGCGTACTTCAGTATTGTAATTAGGTGAGAAAGGCTTTGTAAAGTGAGTGATTTTTTCAATTTTTACATAAAAAATAAAGTGTATTCAAGTTTCTACTCTTAAAAGAGTTCTCTCGTTTTCTGATCGGTTGTTGTCCATACAGCATTGATGAGCATTGTCCTGGCATTAGGTTTCCTTTAGGCAGCAACTATTTGATTTTCTGGGGTGGCTATGGATTTTTTTTCAAGACAAACTTTTTTTTCCGCCTGTGGCGAAAAACAATCTATTTTTTTGGCGACAAGCATGACAAGTCGAAAACAATTTTTTTCTTTCAATTTTAACATTACATTAAGTGGCAGCTGAGGGTGAAACAAACAATTTTTTTTTCAGAATCAAAAACAAATTATTTTTTTCTCCAAAAACTGGAAACAAAACTTTTTGCTTTAAAATCTTTTATTTAAATGTTTTCCTCTGTTTTCCTTTCTTGTAAACATGTGTTATCCTATATAAAACATTAATATGTAGATAAATTAAACAAAAAGAAGAGATGTTAATTCTTTCTGTTTCCATTTTCCATTCCGTATTCCGTTTCCGCCGTTTAGCAACACCCTATAATTCAGAGTTAAGTATGACGTCCATTATCACTGTACTAGTATACATTTTTTAAGGGGCCAGCTGAAGGACGCTTCCAGGTGAGGGAGATTCTCGCTACATCAAAGACCCATTGGTGGCCTTTGGCTGTTGTCTGCTCTATGGTCGGGTTGTTGTCGCTTTGACATATTCCCCCTTTCCTTTCTAAATTTAAGTTAATGTTAGCAGAATTTGCCAGTGGTCCATGTTTGTTAAACATTAACCTAAATATAAAGAAAATGCATATTGGCTGAAGGTAACCAACAATAAATGTACAGACCTACTTTTGTAGATTTTAGGGTTATTTTTTGTGAGATACTCTGGGCATGTGCAGCACAAAGTATATTTTTGACAGGACCATGTGACTCAAACCACACTTTTTTTTAGATCATTAGATGGCATCAAGACATTGTATTTATGATATTCCTGCTGATTTTGATTTCTCATGATAATTTTTTTGCAAGTGTATAATTTTTGTGTCTCTAGTGGGTATAACTTTTGTTATACATCTTTTGAGGACATTTATATTTTGCTTAACTATTGTGAGCCTGAACTGACAGAAACCATCACAGTTTGTGCTGTTCTGACCTGCTATATCTTTCTAAAGTTTAGTATACATTCTTGTTTGAATTGTTTTACATTGTCTTATCGGGGCCTTTTATAGCTAACTATGCGGTATGGGCTTTGCTCATTGTTGAAGGTCGTACAGTGACCTATAGTTGTTAATGTCTGTGTCATTTTAGTCTCTTGTGGATAGTTGTCTCATTGGCAATCATACCACATCTTCTTTTTTATATGTACTTAAAGACAATAATAATATCAATAGAACTTGTATACATTTTAACAAAACAAATGATGTATATTGGCCCGTTGAAACATGTAACATACATATGTTATCACAGTTCTTCGATTTTTTTAGTCCACAATAACAAATGTACAATGTATGTTATTTTTCTCTTATAACCTTATAGAGTTATATCGTTGACTGATAATGGAGTGCTAAAATATGAAAGATAGAGAATAATGGGTAAAAAAAATAATCAAATAATCATTTAAAAAACGGCCAAGTAATCACATAATCAAAAACCCCATGAGGGCCCTCATTCTGCTGATTAATGTGCTTTAAGAAAATAATGCCCCAACTTGTTGAGAGACAGGACATCTTAAAAAATGAAAAGAGAGAATTCTTTTGAGGACAACAGTCACAATAAGCTCAAGGTCACAGGAAGTGCATAACAGAAGAAGTCTGCATACACAGATCTACAAGCATGCTTTGAAATTTTTTTTTTGTAAAATTCTATATTTTGAGAATGACATCTGCAGAATGTACAAAATCTATTGGCTTTGTTTTAACCAAATATTATCTTATATATGATGAAGTAAATGCATTCTGTTACAAAAAACAATTTGATTATGGACCAAGTTATGACTGCTATAATGAGGATTTTAGAGTGTACTTGTTTTCATACAAAGAAGCTACAAAAGTTTATAACTATATCAAGAGAAATGATTTAAAGGCTTTATATGTAAATTTGATTTTATAAAAATACAAATCACAAAAGTAGATAAAAGGTGAGTTTGAGTTTTCTGACATTTAACCTTTTTAAAACTTTGCTTAAGGCAGCAACCATTTGATTTTGTAGGGGGGGGGGGGGGGCTATGTTTTTTTTTGGAAAAAAAAGTTTGTTTCCAGTTTTTGGAGAAAAAAATAATTTGTTTTTTGATTTTGAGAAAAAAAAATTGTTTTTGACTTGTCGCGAAAAAAAAATATTGTTTTTCGCCACAGGCGAAAAAAAAAGTTTGCACAGAAAAAAAAACCATAGCCCCCCCCCAGAAAATCAAATGGTTGCTGCCTAACAAAGATATTTATTGGTGCAATTTTCTCTGAGTTTACATACATGTACTTAAATTTTAATACAGACTATTCAACAGAATGGTATCAGCATATCAAGTAAGCTATAGATACCTTCTGGCTGTGGCACTTGTCAGGCTGTCTTTTTACAAACTGGAAACAGGATGAATTATACTTTTAATTTCTCATGTGGCTACATTATGATTTTTTCCTGTTTTATTGCTCATAGACAACATATTTTGAATGAATAGACTGTACATGCATCTATATGTTTTTATGTAATTTGATGAGAAAACATGAAAAACAGTCAAGTATTTATAAAGCATGTAAAGTGTTATACAAATTCTCTTTCTTTACACTGCATTATACAATGTAAAGAAAGAGAAAGTGAAAGTGATTAAAGAGAGAGGAAAATTTGTTAGGACATCATTTATGAGGACTTACAACAGGAAGTTGCTGTTGAGCATGTTCCAATATTCATTTAAATTTGGCAGCCATGAATATGATGGATGCTGCTGTAATTATATTATGTTTGTTAATCATTATTTGTCTCGTTTTGGTTCACCTATTAGTGGCAGTTATAGTGTTTGCTAGAAGATTTACAACATTACTTACAAGATTGAATGCTATTTTACAACAATAGGTATTTAGAAATATATCTTTTTATGTTCTACCTTGCTTTGCTTGTCCCAATTACATAAATTATTTCTGGTTCTATATTAAGAAACAACAAAGACTAATATGGCAGGAGATACACACCAAACAGTTTTAATTTAACATATTAATATTCTTTCAAAATAAAGTTTATATATCTCTTTGACATTAGGACATGTCCTCATAAGATTTTCCCCTCAATATTAAATATGAAACCATATTTATATATATGCTAGAAATCTTTTTCCCAATGGATTATCATCATTATGACAATGTATTATATATGTGTATGTCTTGGCTCTGACATATAAAGGTCTTCTGTCTTTAGAACTTCTAGATTCATTTATATCTCTTTGATATTAGGACATGTCCTCATAAGGTTTGCCCTCAACATTAGATATCCCATAATTCCACAGTCAAAATGGAGAATGGATTCTTAATCACATGAGAATGGCATGGCTTTGTAATTTTTTGTGAGATACTCTGGGCATGTGCAGCAGGAAGTATATTTTTGACAGGACCATGTGACTCGAACTGCACTTTTTTTAGATGGCATCAAGACTTTGTATTTATGATATTCCTGCTGGATTTTTGATTTTGATTTCTCATGATCATTTTTTGCAAGTGTATAATTTTTGTGTCTCTAGTGGCTATAACTTTCGTTATACATCTTTTGATGACATTTATATTTTGCTCCACTATTCTGAGCCTGAACTGACAGAAACCATCACATTTTGTGCTGGTCATCATGTCTTTGTATATTTTTATCCATTGCAAATTATAAATCCAGGATCCTGAATTTAGGTAAGTCAATGGTTAATGCTAACATTTTCTGTAGTTGCTAAAACACAGAGCCAAGAGGCTACTTTAAGGTAGTTCTGATTACCCGATGGGCCATAATTTAAACCCAAGTTCCTAAGTTAATTTTTTTCTTATATGGAAATTTATTGCACTGACATATAACATGTATAAAGGTCTTCTGTCTTTAGATTTTCTAGATTCATTTATATCTCTTTGATATTAGGACATGTCCTCATAAGGTTTTCCCTCAACATTAGATATCCCATAATTCCACAGTCAAAATGGAGAAGGGATTCTTAATCACATGAGAATGGCACAGCTTTAGAACAAGTAATTGAAAATAGGAATCCATGATAATTGGTATGCAGATGTATTACCATTGCCACATCTCATTGCCATGGAGATTATTTGGCTCCGCCCCCTCAGTCATGGTCTATTGACTTTGAAGGTGTAACACCACTAATTCAGGCCCGGCCAGAAAGCACATACCAGAAAGTAGTACATATTTAACACAAAATAGTTCCTACGCATGAGTGTAACTTTCAAAATATGTAGAATATTTAGGTATTTTTGGTATCAAATGAAAGCTGAAGGACTGGTGATCATTGTAGAACACTTTTGGACTTTTAATTTTGAATAGTAAAAAAACTGCACCAAATTTTAAAAAGAGGGTACATTTTGTCTGTTTGTCAGATCAGAAGTACCTGTTTTGGTACATCTGAAGTTCCGGGAACCAGTTCTTTCTTATATGCAATGTAAGGTATGTTGATTTTTTCAGTACAAGACACCATAAAGTGTTGCTTTGAAATGCAATGATTGCCACTTTATTTGAACTTAAAATAAAAGAGGTGTGCCTGCTTGAAACGGAGGAATTTAACATAGAAAGCAATGGGACCATGAATTAGTGGTGTACTTCCTATTACAGAGAATCACCAGAAATCCAATTTTTAGAAGTTGTACCTATTCCAATGAAAATAAATCAAATAGGATGTTAGTAATCATGTCTAATCATCTTTTTTGGGTCAACCGTCCTGCTTATGGGAAATTTAAGCTATTAAATTGGCATACTCAAATATGTTAGCCTTTTATGGTCATACAACATGCATGCAGTTAAGACTTGACTCCAAGTTCTCATATTTGCATTTTTTCTGATTCAAATCAATAAAACATGTATTTTATGACTTGTTTATGGAACAAAATAGCTCTTGGTCAAAATAATCTCATGATTTTTCAAGTTTTTTTGTTTTTCTTATGGTAGCCTTTTACAATCTAGGCAAATGGTATATACTCATATAAGAATTCTTAAATCTCACTGTACATGCAATTTTGGACCAGTTTAGCAAGTTATCTAGCTGAGGGATATATAAATTGCTCTTATGAATCTATGTTTTACCACAGAATTATAATTCATGCAAAAAAAAAAGCCTTTTTTCAATTTCAAGAAAAAAGGGGGGATAATTTCTCATTTATGTCTTAAGTTTGGACTAATGTATTGTTATTTAATGAAGAACCTCTGATAAAAATATGACTATTAGTAAGCACATAGCTTTCCTAATAGAAATTAATAAATAAAACAATGATATTGAGAATAAAAAAAATATATTGGCCAATGGTAATATACATATGCAGTTTTCTTTGAATAACCCATATGTTACTACCAGTCCAATTTGAGCTTTAAATTAATAAAATAGTATTTGGACTAAGGCTTTATATGTTTTTAGCTCACCTGGCCTAAAAGGCCATGTGAGCTTTTCTCATCACTTGGCGTCCGTCGTCGTCGTCGTCGTCGACGTCGTCGTCGTCGACGTCGTCGTCGTCGTTAACAATTTTTCAAACATCTTCTCCTCTGAAACTACTGAATGGATTTGAATGAAACTTAACATGATTGTTCCTTAGTATATCCTGCACAAAATGTGCGCTTCGATTTTTGATCCGTCAAAAAACATGGCCGCCGTTACTTAAAATAGAACATAGGGGTCAAATGCAGTTTTTGGCTTATATCTCAAAAACGAAAGCATTTAGAGCAAATCTGACATGGGGTAAAAATGTTCATTAGGTCAAGATCTATCAGCCCTGAAATTTTCAGATGAATCAAACAAACCATTGTTGGGTTGCTGCCACTTAATTGGTAATTTTAAGGAAATTTTGCAGTTTTTGGTCATTATCTTGAATATTATTATAGATAAAGATAAACTGTAAAGAGCAAAAAAGATCAGTAAAGTAAGATCTACAAATAAGTTAATATGACCAAAATTGTCAATTGACCCCTTAAGGGGTTATTGTCCTTTAATGACAATTTTTCACAATTTGTTCATCATATTTGCTAACTTTAAAAAATCTTCTCCTCTGAAACTACTGAATGGATTTGGTTAAAACTTAGCATGGTGGTTCCTTAGATTATCCTGCACAAAGTGTGTGCTTTGATTTTTGATCCGTCAAAAAACATGGCCGCCGTTACTTAAAATAGAACATAGGGGTCAAATGCAGTTTTTGGCTTATATCTCAAAAACGAAAGCATTAAGAGCAAATCTGACATGGAGTAAAAATGTTCATTAGGTCAATATCTATCAGCCCTGAAATTTTCAGATGAATCAAACATCCAATTGTTGGGTTGCTGCCACTTAATTGGTAATTTTAAGGAAATTTTGCAGTTTTCCGTCATTATCTTGAATATTATTATAGATAAAGATAAACTGTAAAGAGCAAAAAAGATCAGCAAAGTAAGATCTACAAATAAGTTAATATGACCAAAATTGTCAATTGACCCCTTAAGGGGTTATTGTCCTTTAATGACAATTTTTCACAATTTGTTCATCATATTTGCTAACTTTAAAAAATCTTCTCCTCTGAAACTACTGAATGGATTTGGTTAAAACTTAGCATGGTTGTTCCTTAGATTATCCTGCACAAAGTGTGTGCTTTGATTTTTGATCCGTCAAAAAACATGGCCGCCGTTACTTAAAATAGAACATAGGGGTCAAATGCAGTTTTTGGCTTATATCTCAAAAACGAAAGCATTAAGAGCAAATCTGACATGGAGTAAAAATGTTCATTAGGTCAATATCTATCAGCCCTGAAATTTTCAGATGAATCAAACATCCAATTGTTGGGTTGCTGCCACTTAATTGGTAATTTTAAGGAAATTTTGCAGTTTTTGGTCATTATCTTGAATATTATTATAGATAAAGATAAACTGTAAACAGCAAATATGATCAGCAAAGTAAGATCTACAAATAAGTCAATTTGACCAAAATTGTCAATTGACCTCTTTAGGAGTTATTGCCCTTTAAAGACTTTTTTCACAATTTGTTCATCATGTTGACTTACTTTAAAAAATCTTCTCTTATGAAACTGCTGTATCAATTTCAGCCAAACTTAGGCTAAATGAGTTTCAGAGTTTCAGAGTATCTAGTATAAATTTTATATTTCATTTCCTTGTATGTCAAGAAACATAGCTCCTATGGCTAAAATAGAACATAGGAGAAAATGATTTTTTTTTGCTTTTGAAGAAAATAGGACGATTCAAAGAACATTTAAATAAATTGAAAAGCCAAAATAATCATTGATGAGAGATTAAACCAAAAAAATTCAGGTGAGCGATTCAGGCTCTTGAGAGCCTCTTGTTTATTGCTTGAAATAGATCATAGAATGAAATAAAGTAATGCTCAAGTCAATATAGCAAGTTTGGTTCTGTTATAGGTGTAACACCACTAATTCAGGCCCGGCCAGAAAGCACATACCAGAAAGTAGTACATATTTAACACAAAATAGTTCCTACGCATGAGTGTAACTTTCAAAATATGTAGAATATTTAGGTATTTTTGGTATCAAATGAAAGCTGAAGGACTGGTGATCATTGTAGAACACTTTTGGACTTTTAATTTTGAATAGTAAAAAAACTGCACCAAATTTTAAAAAGAGGGTACATTTTGTCTGTTTGTCAGATCAGAAGTACCTGTTTTGGTACATCTGAAGTTCCGGGAACCAGTTCTTTCTTATATGCAATGTAAGGTATGTTGATTTTTTCAGTACAAGACACCATAAAGTGTTGCTTTGAAATGCAATGATTGCCACTTTATTTGAACTTAAAATAAAAGAGGTGTGCCTGCTTGAAACGGAGGAATTTAACATAGAAAGCAATGGGACCATGAATTAGTGGTGTACTTCCTGAATGGTTTGCTTACTTTACATGTATTAGTTTGTGATTAGATCAGTTTATGGGGAACCACTAGTGGTAGGTCAATGATATTTAGTATGCAGGTGTATAAGCATTGGCATATCTCATTTCCATGGAGAATATTTGGCCCTGCCCCCTCAGTCAGGGTTTATTGACTTGGAAACGTTTGCTTAGTTTACATGTATTAGTTTGTGGTTAGGTCAGTTCAAGATGAACAGCTAATGTTAAGTCAATGATATTTGGTATGCAAATTTATTGACATTTGCAAATCTCGTTTCCATGGAGATTATATAGCCCCACCCCCTCATCATGATTCATTGACTTTGACACTTTTACATAGTTTACAAGTTAATATTTGTGTTTAGGTTTGTTTAAAAGAAACGACTTATGATAAGTCAATGCATTATGGTATTTGGTATGCAGTTGTATTAGAATTGGCACATCTCATTTTCATGGAGATTGTTTAGCCATGTACCTTCAGTCATGGTTCATTGACTTTGAATATTTACATAACTTACATGTTAAAGTATTACTATTTTAATTTCAAAATTTGCATTAATTATTAAAATTACAAAAAGGCAAGACATATCTCTGTGTTAACAGTTTATTATGAATGTATGTATGTACTATTTATTGGCTCAGTTTTTGTTATGCATTACCAAAAAAAAACTTGGCTATAATTGGTCCTGGCCCAGTAATAATTTTTTTTTATTTGTTAAAAGAAATGATGGTCTGTCACTGTTGACCTGGTGGTTTTGGGGTAAACCATTTTTTTTTTCCTTTGATGAACTACAAATCAGCCTATGACATGGTCCAAGTTTTTATGTGATGGCTAAATTTTTCAAAGATCTGCATGAACACAAAAATATACCATAAGCTATGTGACATGCATTGACTTCTAGTTCAAGATGGAGGATAACATGGATATGACTGTTCTTGTTCTGCTTATGCTGATTACAGGAATTGCTGTTCTTTTCACTATTATGTATTTCATACGTTGGAATAGACTGAAGGACTTTAATGAATCCTTGTTAATAGGAATAAACTGTCTGTTTTTAGATGTTTTTTTTTATTTTCTTATTTATTCATCATCCTTCTGTCTTTTCATTTTGCGTTTATCTTTTCTTTTTTTATAGGCTGCCAAGGAGACTAAAGACGTTGATGGCATCTTTATTTTTGAATCATTTTCCTTGTTCTTTCATAGCTTTTTATTCTGATTTTGAGTTTAGCCAAGCGGCAGCATTTTGTACAGACTTGCGTTTTGATATATTAGAATTTTCAGTTAATGGTTTTCCTTACATTGCATTTTTTTCTTTTCATCAGTTAAGAGTTTTTTTGATTTTATGCCAGATGAATAATTTCGAAATTTACAGGTTTATGTTGAGAGCTTAAGTAGTCTATTCTTCTTTTGATTATTTGAATTATTTGTAATGGAAAAACAAATTTTTTTGACAGTTTTTTTTCATTTTCTTGCACAACTATTGCTTAAAGCTTTTATATATTTTTTCCCTGCTCATCTTTTTTTGTTTTTAGTTTGTTCTTTCTTTTTCAATGTTTTGTTAGTTATTTTATTTTTGATCTATGTCGGTTGTGATTTCAGTCGTGAATAAAGGGTAAGTTAACAATCATTTAGCATTTCAGTTCAATATTCTTATCTACATTTGTACATTGTTTCTGCCATCACTATAAAATGTATTGGTTATACACAAGAGTAAGGGTTTGGTTAGCGTTAAGGTTAGAGCTATGACCATAAGTCCAGCTATAGTTTGATTATATTAATTGTTGGACATGTTTCCGATAATTTCACTTGTAGATAAGTTATGTCACGCCTGAGAGGGCAATTTTATCGTGATCTCTGTACAACTTGTTTTATTTGATTTCTAAAGAGACGATACTTTTGACGCCTGCTGCTTAAGCAGGGCTACATAATGGGTTCACTTGCGTCGTCATCACACTTCTCTTATCTGCTCGTCCTCCTTAATGCCTTGACAAAATTTAACAAACTTGCACAGATTGTTCTGCAGGGAATGAAGTTGTGCACTTTCTATTTTTTTTTTTTTTATCAGGTTGATTTCTGGGGTTTGTAAAGCTGTTTAGTCCTGAGGCCCCAAAAAGGTGTTTACGGTTACCAGACTGACCCTACCTTGTGTTATCACCCAAATTTCATCAAACATACAATGTTGTCTTTTACTATAAGGACTAACCAAGTTTTTAAATTTATGCTATAAAAAATTCTAATTGTGGTAAAATGAAGGTGGAAAAACCTTTTTCAAGCCAAAAACAACAAAATTTGAAAAAAAGGGAAAAAATTCAGGATTTCGGCAAGCAAAAAAAATTGACATACCGACCATCCTCTATGTTACTCTGTAATTGGAAACACAAAAAAGGCCTAGGAGTTTCGCCATGAATTCAAATTACCTTACAGCTTTTACATTAATGCAAATTTTTGTTTGGCTTTTTTTTTTTTTTTTTGTATCAATGTTTGCTCATGCTCATGCATGGCAATTAAGATAGGCGGGGCTTCTATTTTTCTTTCATTGACGAAATATTAAGGCGAAAACCCGGTTGAAATAGAATAAAAAAGAATCGAAGCTCATTAAAAAGTTAATAGAAACTTAAAATAAGTTTTCTTCTCAAATACAAAGTGTTTTATTTAAAAAAAAAAAAAAAAACATTTGCATTAGTTTTTAATTTATCTATTACATAGTTAAGCAGAACAATTAGATATTAAGGGGGCTCCTGGGTATAAATGATTTTTTTTTCTAATATAGGATTTCGCTATATTTTTTCATAAATGAACTTTATCGTATACTTAAAAGAAAAATGAAATAAAAAAATGGGGTCACCATTCATTTAAGCTAAAATCTGCCTCTGGAAAAAGCATACATTTTTGTTAATGTCCTTTTTTTCTGTTGAACTAATAGGAGAAAAAGAGGAAATATCGGAATAAAAAAATAACCTAATATAAGAAATCGCTTAAATTTTACAATAATTTAGTTTATGTACAGCTTATTTGAAAACAATAATAAAAAATATAGGTCACTGATGAGTTAAAAAGATATTTCAAATTTAAGGCCAAAAAATGGCATTTAGCACCAAAGGGAGATAATTTGGAGCTTTTTAAAGTTTTAAAGTCATCTGTGGTCAAACCAAATCTTTTTTTGGGGTTGTTTTTTCTACCATATCATAAAGTAACAACTAATAGTGTAATAAATAAAATTTGTAATGAAAAAATAAAGGTTTAATTTTTTGCTAAAATTTTTGTACCCAGGAGCCTCCTTAAGTCGACGACATGGGTATCTATCAAGTTGGATAAAGAAAATGCATAACCTCCCTTTTTTTAAAATTACCACGGATGTAGAACATATCATTCTATAAGTTCAGTTATATCCGTGTCTACCCTTCCATTATGTGACTAAAGAAAATATTTTAAAAAATGGGTATCGAAAGAGAAAATTGAGTGCACCTTTTTATGTTTGGATGTGTTTGAGATGAATATTTTGTCTTCAAAACGTACAAAGCAAGAGTATTTGATACATCATATCGCTTCATATTCTATCATTTTTATATAGCAAAGCTACGGGGGTTTACTTTATAACATAAAAAAATCACAGTACTAAATGATGAAATATATGGGTCAAATAAAATACCTATCTAATGAATCACAAAATCAGAGTAGGTGTGTTCAAATAGCTATTTTTCCGACGTAGTGGGTATAGTTTCGGTTTGTGCCCTTTGAACTTAAGGACGCTTAACTATGGCAACAGAATACGCATACTCGAAAATCCTTTCTGTGATTGGACTAAATGCTGTCATGGTGAGTGATTTGGTTGTGTTTGAAAAAACGTCTCGAAAATTATATAGTGATGGAAAGCAAGTTAAAAACTATAAATATTTGAACTAGATCTTACAAAGATTTATATTTTTATTAAAATATTTTTTTCTCCAATAGCTCTTTGCATCCATGACAGCTGTTTATTCAGGACAATTATATAATTTTTAATGTAAACTTTGTTGTACGAACGTACAGTGAAACCTGTCTAAACCGAACCTCTTCGGGACTTCAGATTTTGTTCGGTTTTGGCAGGTATTCGGTTTAATCAGGTTCACAATGCATAAAATGTGATATGATTGGTCTTCAGAACAAGTTTGGTTTAGACAGGTGTCCGGTTTATTCAGGGTTGGTTTAGTCAGGTTTCACTGTACATGACTTTTAGAACGCACCTACGCATGGGAGATTTCCGAGGGGTTTTGGTGAATGTAAACAGAAAGATACTACTTATACTACCAATAGTTTCTAGCTTTGTTAAACATGAATTAAGTTTAATGTAAACAGTAGTAAATGTATATTTGTTTCTTGTTATTTGCACTGGATTTTTGACAAATAAATTTTTTAGGTGTCATCACAATATTCTTATATATTATTGTCTTAATATAACCAGACTTAGTAAAGAATTTCTTGTAGTTACATTCAGATGGAGATTTTATTAAAGAGGTCCTGCATCATTAAGTCATTGTGCTTCTGAAGGTTATCGAAATGATAGTTTTAAACATATACCGGTACTCAAATTTAAATACGTCAGATATCTTTTTTAAAGATAGTTCTTGTTTTTACTAACAGTACTTGACAACAGTCTTTTAAGTTGGATGATGAAAATGCATATTTAAGAGAAAAAAATTTTTTTTTGACTTCCATTTCTACAATTGTGAAAATGAACTGGGGAGATGATTTTGACGAAATAGAATCCTGCCTGTATTGTATATTTACAGGTAAGGAAACATGTGAGAATATTTCTCATGTGATGTTTTAAAATTTAGTGTCCTAAACCTCAAACGTAACGTCAAATAAAATTGAAGTATGGTGTATAAAAGCTGAAGCCCCGCCTATCTTATTTGCAATGCTTGAGCAAACATTGATACAAACAAAGATTTGTCATGCTAGCATTAATGTAAAAGCTGTAAGATTGTTGGGAATATTTATATTTCAAGAAAATATCGAGGATATCATATGAGTCACTTAAATCTTGTGGTCGCCTAGTAAAAGGATATTGTTACAGATAAATTTAACCAGTGAAGAGAATTTCAATTTTGGATTCATACAGATCTGGTGGTCACATTCATTTTAAAAAATGGAATCATGTCACTTAAATTTTACTGTAGGGCCACTTAAATTTTGGATTCATACAAGTCTGGTGGTCATACAATAAATAGTTATTGTGTCACTTAAAATTTGGATTCATAAAAGTCTGGTGGTCACATAAAAAATGGATATTTTGTGTCAAATAAATTTTACCAGTAAACTGCTGGGTAACTTAAATTTTGGGTTCATACAAGTTTGGTGTTCAAACAAAAAAATGGATATTGTGTCACATAAATTTTTCCAGTAAACTGCTGGGTAACTTAAATTTTGGATTCATACAAGTTTGGTAGTCACACAAAAAATGGATTATACATGTATGTCACATAAATTTTACCAGTAAACGGCTGGGTCACTTAAATTTTGGATTCATAGAAGTCTGGTGGTCACACAATAAATGAGATATTGCATTTTGTGTCATATAAATTTTGAGAGTATACAGCTGGGTCACTTAAAATTTGGATTCATAGAAGTCTGGCAGTCACATCAAAAAAGGATATTGTGTCACATAAATTTTACCAGTAAACTGCTGGGTCACTTAAATTTTGGATTCATACAAGTTTGGTATGAACATCATAAAGGATATTGTGTCATAAATTTCACCACTAAACTCCTTTGTCACTCAAATTTTGGATTCATTCAATTCTGGCTGTCACACAATAAGGCCACTGTTTTATATGACTGCAAAAAATTGCGGTCATATTATGCAGGGGTCGAATTTAAGCTTTTTTGTGTACTGGCCAGCCGGACCAGTGCACTGAAAATTCTACTGGTCCTGCAAAAATGACATAAATTTGACAAACTCCAAAATAAATTACAAATGCTTACTTTTATTTGCATGCTGTTGATTACATAACATTATACATTTATCAAAGAAATTTTGATCCTGATTCTGATCAAGTTAATGATATTCTTTATAAAGATTAGGATCAATAACTGTAAAAATGTTAATAGTGTCTTCAACATCATCACTAACTTCACGACGACCATAGGGTACCAAGCTCGGTTGTCTGGAGCTCTGTCCAGAAATGTTCCAGCTGGCAGTGTATCAAATGATCCTATATCTTCAGTGTCAAACATAATCAATAATAAATCCGAAAAAAAAACTTGAACGTAATTTTGATCTTGAAAAGTCCCTTAAGGTTCTGCATTAGCAGAATGTGCTGGAAATGTAACTAAAGAATAACTCAATATCACAAAGTCAGTGGCACCAGCTTTTCTGATTTTTTTTTATTCAAAGTTTAAATGATTTTCCCTGCCTTTCCTCTCCTTTATTCCTGTAGCTTTTTTTATGTTGCTCAGAATTTGCATGAGCAAGTACTAGTACAGAATCTAATTTAAAACTTAAGATCAAGTTACAAAAATACTTTTTTTATCAAGGTTTGTCACTGCAGATTTTGCACATGTTGTACTATTCATAACATTGCGATCGACGATATTATTGAGCCATTGACGATCTTTCCCAGGACTTTTGATATTTTTATTTTCTTTTGTCAATTGTCATATTATACTTTATTTCTATCCTCCTTTTCTTTGTCATTATATTTTAATTATTTTTTTTCGGCGGTTTAACCGCTTCCAATAAATTTCACATTTTTTGTTGTTATGAGGACGCTCACTCGAGATATTGATGAATTTGATCAATTGTAATACCCCCAGTACCAATACCGTGTAATTGATTTCTCAGGTAATTTGTTTTGTAAACAAACTGACATTGCGATGCAATCAGAGATTTTTATCGACAAATTTCAACTGGTCAGCCGGACCACCAGCTGACAAAATCTACTGGTCCGACGTAAATTCTACTGGTACCGGACCAGCGCTTATTTCAACCCCTGTTATGGTATGATGCTGTCGTCGGCATTGTAGTTGTTGAGCGCTCACAAACATGCACCCCACCACACACTTTATGTGCCTGTCCCAAGTCAGGAGCCTGAAGTCCAATGGTTGTTGTTGTCTTTTTGTTTTAATTGTTATTTGTTTTGCGTTTTTATTAAAAATAGGCTGTTTATCGTCTCTTGTGAATAGTTTCACATTTTATTTTATTTTGGGGCCTTTTACAAAGCTTTGTTTACGGTATGGGGGTTTCCCATTGTAGATGATAAATCAATTGTAATTTTGACTTTGGTGGATGACTGTCTAATTGACAATCATACCACATCCTCTATCTTTATATGTACATAAGGTAATTATGTAATACTCAGTACATGTACTTACAATGATGCAAAATAAACATACACCGATACATATATATGTATTTACAAATTCTGTGTTGTAGACCATCATGGGAGATTTTGCAAAGGAACAGGAGAAGTTTGCTACAGAGAAGAAGGAACAAGGCAAGAGATCCAAAACAGCTGTACCACCCTGGGTTGGTTATAATGAAGAGGAGACTATGAAAAAACAAATCCTTGCATTGTCTACAGTATGTGTTACTTCTTATCTTAAATTGGACCAAGAAAAAAAATACCTCTGTTTCCGCTAACATGCTCTAAAAAACTAGGGTTGCAAGGTACATGTAGGCAAACTTTTTTATTTTTTCAAAAGTTTTTGACTGGTTTGTGTTGAAGACATATACAGACTTAAATAGTACTTGTAAAAAAATTGGCAAAAAAACTTTAAGGCAGGCACAAAAATTAAGGTCCGTAGGGTAGGCGGAAACAGGTAAAAAAATTTTAGGCCTTGTCATTAGTTTAGGCTTTTTTCTTCGATGTTAAAGTCATGATTATTTCAGTATGCTGATATGAAAAATCATTGTTGTTTGACATCATAAGTTGGATACATGTAAATGCCATCATCACTGATGTTGCATTGCAAAAATACAAACCAGGTATAAACATTATCAGCGGTCAACTCTATATATCTAATTTCAATCTTAACGCAAGCATATCAATGTATGGTTATAAAGATCTCCAATGATAATCTATACTTTTCCTAATATAAATAAAGGATGCATGTGATATGATTAGATAGATTTTAAATAATCAGATAGATATTCACGGAAGTTCATTAAATATTGTTATTGCTTGTGTGTGTGTTTCTCTATGATCTTATTCTTTTACTGCCATAATAATCCCAGTGTCAAAAAGTTGTGCTGGTATAAACAATATTATTGATCCAATTACCTTAAATTCAGAAATTGCAAAAAAATGTTATGTCGCCACAGATGAAAGTCTTTTTTTCATCGTGCTTGAAGATATTGATTTGATATTTCGTATATAGTTTTATCATGACCAGAAACAGATCAAGTTCAAATTTTGTTCAGGTCGGATGATTTATTGGCAGAGTTATGGTCCTTGGACCTTAAAAATTCACGCAAATAATCGGTTTTCTGCACTTTTTTTTCGTGATGCTTGAAGACATTGATTTGATATTCAGTATATAATTTCATCATGACCAGTTACCTATCAAGTTCCATTTTGGTTCTGGTCTGATATTTTGCAGAGTTATGGGTCCTTGGACTTGGAATATTCACGCACATAATCAGTTTTAAGAACTTTTTTTCATGTTGCTTATAGATATTGATTTGATATACAGATTTTTGATGATTCATGTGTTGTTTTTAAATATTAGTCTGACAAAGAGTCCATACTTGCCCCTACTGTTTAGGATTCGACCTTTGCCGTCATATCAAGCTGCGCCCCAGCTTGTAGGGGACTATGTATTGTTTTTTATACGCTCAGAATGCTTGTTTAAATTAAATAGATAATGACTCTCATTTACAATATATCCACAATACATGCTGTACATAGTTTTTTGGAATTTCTTTAGCTGAAACATGCTATTTTTATAGAAATAAAGATTACAAGTCAATGCATGTCTGCATGTTCATTTTGTACATGTATGGTGTCTTCAACTGTCTTGACAGTTTTTCAAAGAAATATTTTTAATTATCTTTCTTAACATGTATTGATGTGTTGATTTGTTTGTCTCCAATGTTTTTAAACCTAAATCTGATTAAAATTCATAAAAAAAAATTGCAGGTATGGTGTACATGGTGTAGTAGAACTCGTGTACAGGTTATTGTTTGGCCCTCAACAATGATTTATAATAAATGTAAATGTACAAGGAGGCTCAACATAAACTTTTGATATTTCTTTTTCATATCAGTCTGTTTTTCTAATTTTTATTACGATTCTATTGAAGTTGTGGATTGTTGTCTTTTAGAATATATTCCATGTATTCTTAAAAAGCGAGCTGAACATTTTTTTTGATGAATCAGTCTTCTGTTCTTGTTTTATTGTAGGACAAAAGAAACTTTGTGAGAAATCCCCCTGCTGGTGTCCAGTTTCAGTTTGACTTTGATGCTTCCTTTCCAGTTGCTATGGCAACATCACAGGAAGATCCTTATTTACGAAAAATGAGATTTGAACTTGTTCCCAAACAGTAAGTTTATTTCATCGTACAGTACGGGTAGGGACTTATTTTTATGGATGCCTTAATCCGTCTAGTTGGATATGAATAATCGGACATTTTTATGGTAGGTAGTATGGTCATTAATCAACAGATCCAGGTGTGAATGGTAATACATTTGTCCTTTCATCTTAATCCGTGCTGCTAGAATTACGGTTCACTGATTTCAGAAACAGGTTACCTGTAATTTTAACCTTAGTCACTTTATTGATTATATTAGTTCTACATCCTATTTGACATAAAATATTTTTACAGGTGAATTACTGGAGAGAACTTTGTTTTAATAAAAATAGCCTATTTTTTTTTAATCATATTTTTTTATATTTCAACTGCTATTTATTTTCTTTGTTCCTCAAAATTATTTTTTTTATTTTATGTTCCTTTTCGTTGTTTTTTTTGTGTATCTTTTTCTTATTTGTTGGCATAAAATTTTAAACATATTTATTTTTACATGTATTCCTATTTCTTGAAGCTGAAGGTTATTTTTGTTTTACTGATTTATTTTCCACGTAAATCCATTGTTTAGCAGAATGCTGTCTCAAGTGATGCTGCATACGTTTAAGTTTCACGAGGTCACATGCAAAATATTTCTATAATTTGTATTTAATATTCAGTCTGCGTTGGGTCAGTTACGAGATAAAAATAATTACAGTGAGCAATACTTTATTGTATATTAGGGAGCTACCATTTGATTTTTATGGGGGGGGGGGGGGGGGGGGGGCTAGGATGAAATTTGAAAAAAATAGGCAGGACAGGAGTTTTGAGTAAAAAAAAAAGGCAGGATGAGACACTTGCAAAAAAAAAAAGTCAGGACGACAATTGAGGTAAAAAAAAGTCAGGAAAAACTAATAATAAAAGGCAGGACCGAACAGAGTGAAAAATAAAAAGGCAGGACAGAGATTACAGCTAAAAAAAAATGCAGGACAAAATTTTTCATCCTAGCCCCCCATAAAAATCAAATAGTAGCTCCCTTATTAGTAGCTTGATGATTCTTTGTAGTTTTTACTTTTTACTGCAAACAAATATTGTCCGAAAGTTGGAGATGTATAACTAAAATACGGAACGCAAATAATAAAACTAGAAGAAGATATTGATTCTTCCCGGGCATATACAGTTTATTTTAATATTTCCGTGTTTGTTCATTATGCTAAATCAGTATAATGGAGCTGCATTTGGTGGGGGTAGGAGGGGTCCAGTTCTCGAAATCCCTGCATTAAAAACACGGTCTGAAGGTCCCAAATTTAAATAAATTAAAATCCTGACTTCCCGACATCTTGAAAAAAGAATTCACAGATCCCGAATTCCTGAACTTAATTGCATAATATTCATTTACGGACAATCCATGTAAACTTGGAAACTTGTATTTTATATATTTTATTTACAGCAATCTAAAAAAATATTTGCTGTGTAAAGACAATTCCATGATACACATATTCGTGATCAACAGCGGGTGCACGTGGTTGAACTTTAATTTGACTTCACTCACAATAATATTGAATGCCAATATAAAAAGATATTAAAGATCGATTTTGTCCAATGCACAAGATTTTTATTTGGCGGGAAATATCGTATAAACAGTAAACACAGATGACCTTTCTGACCGACCCTGGGAAAATCCATTCATGATTAAATTTGATGTGGAATGATTGAAAGTATTGTCCGTTATTTCTGATGCTCTTGATCGAAATCCATTATTTACCAGAATAGAAATTTAATCGATTTACATACATGTATAATCAAAACAAGATTTAGTCTTTTTGATCTATTTTTTGTTTTATTTTTTATGTCAGTCATTTCCCGGATTCCAATTTAAATAATCTAGTTTGGAAACATCGATATACAAAATCTTGCGGACTGTACAAGCTTTTAGAATGACTGGAAGTACGACGAAAAAGTAAAGACAGCTGATCATGACTGGTGTAAAACTTTACAATTCGTAAAACATATTTATAATAAAAACACCGGCTATTTTCATAAAAATTTCAGATATGAAAATAGAAAGGTAATATCTCGAGTGTCAACAAATTTAAAAAAATAAATAAAAAATACGAATTGAAATATGATCACAGCGTTATCAATATTGTATTAACAGAAACCAATTGTTTCAAAGAGATTAACGGGAAAACTGAATTTTGTCAGGAGGACCATGAATCTTGTCACCAACAAATAGAAATGAATTCACATTATTTAATTATATCTTTTTTACAGAGTTAAAGAAGATATTTTCTGGAGAAATTACTTTTACAGAGTCTCGCTGATAAAACAACCTAACCAACTGACAACATTAGCACAAGAGGGTATATATTTTTTTGTGGTTACTTTTACAATATTAAGTCATTGGTCTTCCATATACAAGTTTATAGTTAAGTCACCAAAACAAAGTTTTGCAACTTTTGTTTTTGCTTCGTTTCTTTTTATCAAGTCCCCGACCACGAAGTTGGGGGACTTATTGTTTTTGTTCGGTTTCTTATTATTAAGTGCCCGATCACGAAGTGGTCATGACTTACTGTTTTTGTTCAGTTTCTTATTATTCTTTTTGTTTATTAAGTGTCCCGAATGAAGTTCGTTGGGAGACTTATTGTTTTTGTTTCGTTTCTCATTATTTTTTTCCTCTGTTCTTTATGCATGAACTTGTCCCATCGAGATCTCCGAGATGTGCAGGCCATTCCAGACTACACGAAATACGTCGGACAAATACGGTGAATAATGGATCTGGTAAAATTTTGTTGAATTCCGGTCCGAATGTCCGGGTTTTTTTTTCATGGATTTTTCTAACATTCTAGCAAAATTGCCAAACGATCTCAAATTCATTTTCATCTTTATTATTCATCACAGCGATGTTTATTTTGTTCAACTGCTAGCTTTATGCCGAAAATCGCCAACCAGTAATGTGTAAATCTGGGTAAAAACAGATCTGACTGTCCAAAACAACAATGGCTGCTATCATTGGCACAACTGGAAAGGTAAATAAAACTGGATCAGATTCTGGGAAGGGATAAGGATAATTCCGGGTTTGGCAATTAATTACAATAAATGAATAAAAATCCAAGCAGATCACAAAATTCAGCTATGAAATATAAATGCTAGAATTGAAAACCAAAAGATATATGAAAAAATAAAAAAGAAACAGGAAATAATATTTTATACAGAAACTCTAAATTATGTTTAGTTCACAAACATTGTCAAAATCCAATAAAATGGGACATTACTCTTCACTTAAATGCATTCAAGCAATTGTGCACAACTTTCATAACAATATACCCTCTTGTTACATCATTTTGTTTTTGTGCATTTTTTGGGAAGAGTAGGACACAACAAAGTCATATGTTTCTTATTTTTTGTCGGATAATATACAATTAGATGTAAAAACAATTGGTCTGGTAAAATTTCATTCGGTCTGGTAAAGCTAGGATGCTTACCAGACAGAATGTCCTGTAAAAATAAAGTTCATTCGTGTAGTCTGCATTCACTTTGAAACTTGGTAGGATGTTTGGAAAATCTAAAGTTTAAAAAATTTCAAAATGGCCACCAAAACACGTCAAAATTTCAACATGCTCCGATTTCAATGAAATTTGGTATATGGGTTTCTTACATCAGCTATTGCTCGCAATGGCAATTCTAGTTATTATTCTTCCTCTTAACATAAAAACTCGAAAATGGCTGAAGGGATTCAAATGAAACTTAATTAGTAGTTTGGACTTGCCCAGGAGGGGTGCATGTAACAAAAAAAATTGACGGAAAAGGGGGAAAGGTCAATAAATAGGACATTGCTATATCTCAGAAACTTTAAAATTAGTACACTGGTAGAGTTTAACATACTTAATAATATTATGCACAAAAAGGGGAGAACAATACGTCGCTGGTTGCCATAGTGACTGGTTTTCCTGCCTAAATATGAAAATTTACAGATTTGAATGAAAATTGATTTCTTTGATAAACATGGCTTTCCGAATTTCATGGCAGCTTCAGATTTTGGCTGAGAGCAACCATATTGCTGGTTTTGGTGACTTTTGTGTCTTGCTTGCAAACACAGTATTACTTGTTTTAACCTGCTGTAGCCTTCATGTTTATATGGAGTCAGGGTTCGACATTAACTTTTCTAACAACTTGCGCCTCGGGCAAGTGCCCATGAAAACTTACTTGTCCGATAGAACAAAACACTTGTCCAAATATAACTTACTACATAAATTTTAAACAGCTATTTGTTGATATAAAATTATAAATCGGGTAAATACAAATGTATAGCTAAGGGAATTGCTGAAGTACTTTTCTCAACATGCTTAAATTTTCATAATGTTCATGATGTTAGCAAAAATGTATTGAAGACGACAATTTTAAAAAATGTTTAAAAGAAAAAACCAACAGAATCCCGTTTGTGGAACTACTACAAGTGTGTGCATGTGCACAGGTGTGACCCTCATTTTATTAAATGATGTCCTTGAATTTTCCAAAAAAAATAAAAAAATAATTTACATGTATTTCATTATTCTACATTCAGCACAAGTATTTTAAAGTACTAATAATGAGGAAAGAACTGTTGAAACTTAATTTTACTAGAAGTTCACATATCTGTCTTTGTTCTGGGTTTACTGTCATCAGGTAAATATCCGGTCTGATGAAATGTGCTCAACTTAATGTTCCTAAAATAGCAAGGTCTAATTCGATTGGTTCATTAATGAATGTGTCATTGAATAATCATACTCTGATTGGACAATATCTTTATAATGTTTATATTAATAACAAAGGGAAAATACTAAACAATACTTTGAATTTTCGAAACGGTCAAGTTGATTGATATTGCGCATTATTGATTTTAAGGAGAATTAACATTAAGACTTTATTCAGTATTTCACTGTTAATTACTTTTATTTTTCACTTGTCCATTGGACAAGTACACTTCAGCTTTTACTTGCCCGATGACGACTTTTATTTGTCCTGGGCAATCAGGCTACCTTTAATGTCGAACCCTGGGAGTCAGAGCAACAAAATGTAATGTTAAATTATAAATATGATTTCAAGTATTTTCTGATAAAATACCCCAGTTGGAATTTATCTATTTCCAGCAACAAACAGAAGAATAAACATAATTAAAAAATCAGAATTGTGATATCAAATATGTGAAATTGTGCTTAAAACTTTTCTTCTCATTGTTTTCATAGATTACTGCTAATTTTTAAAATTCTTTGGTACAAATATATAATGATGCTGTTATGTTAAGACCTGTAGTGACACACATGTACTAGGCTTTTAAAACTTCTAACTTCCATGATGATCAATGAAATATTTTCCACAAGAATGCAAAAATTGTTGTTTTTTTTTTATTAAACTCCCAAAGTAATTTATGGAATGATTGTAGTAGTGATGTGAATGTATTTCATAGCAGTTTTTCATACAATAATAAATAACAATTTGTCAACCTCCCTAAAATTTATTTCAGGAAAAGTCTAAGTAAAATGTAGGCCTGTATTAAATTCTTTCTTTGTTATCGCAGGTTCGTCATTGGGAAGTAGATCAGATGATAATCAGGAAAAAGGTTTGTAAAGTATGGCGTCAGATAAAATGGATATTATACAATTGGCTGTAAATACTGCAAGATAATTACTGTTTTTGGTTTTGCAACATCTGCTACAAATTTACAAAAAAACATAGTATTCATAAAAAAATTAATATGGTTATGAATACTTAATCTATGGTTATGATATAAAGTTTCTGTTCAAGTTATTATAAATTTTAGGATGTGTTTTAACAGTTGTTGGCATGACACGGGTTATGTTCTTCTCATATATTTTATGATAGTATGATACTAAACCCCTAACGGGAGGGATTGTACCTGATATTCATATGACGAAGACATAATCTTTCAATCAGTTTAATTGAGGTCTGGAGCTGGCATGTCAGTTAACTGCTAGTAGTCTGTTGTTATTTATGTATTATTGTCATTTTATTTATTTTCTTTTGTTACATCTTTTGACATCAGACTCGGACTTATCTTGAACTGAATTTTAATGTGCGTATTGTTATTCTTTTACTTTTCTACATTGGCTAGAGGTATAGGGGGAGGGTTGAGATCTCATAAACATGTTTAACCCCGCCGCAATTTTGCGCCTGTCCCAAGTCAGGAGCCTCTGGCCTTTGTTAGTCTTGTATGATTTTAAATTTTAGTTTCTTGTGTATAATTCGGAGTTTAGTATGACGTCCATTATCACTGTACTATTATGCATATTTTAGGGGCCAGCTGAAGGAAACCTACGGGTGCGGGAATTCTCGCTACATTGAAGACCCATTGGTTGCCTTCGGCTGTTGTTTGCTCTATGGTCGGGTGGTTGTCGCTTTGACATATTCACCATTTCCTTTCTCAATTTTATTTAAGGTGTAATAAATAATCCTGTGATTCCAGTAACATGCTTGATATAAATAGTAATGTTTTTGTCGAGCCTTCGACTTTTGTCAAAAACGAGACATAGGGATCCTACATTCTGTCGGCGGCAGCGTCCACAAATATTCACTCTGTGGTTAAAGTTTTTGAAATTTTAATAACTTTCTTAAACTATCCTGGATTTCTACCAAACTTGGACAGAAGCTTGTTTCTGATCATAAAATAGTATCCACAAGTAAATTTAATAAAAAAAAAAAAAAATCCAGTTTTTCCATATTTTACTTATAAATGGACTTAGTTTTTTCTACCAGGAAACATTAAATTCACTCTGTGGTTAAAGTTTTAAAAATTTTAATAACTTTCTTAAACTATCCTGGATTTGTACCAAACTTGGACAGAAGCTTGTTTATGATCACAAGATAGTATCCAGAAGTAAATTTAGTAAAAAAAAATTATTTTTTCCCGTATTTTACTTATAAATGGACTTAGTTTTTCTGCCAGGAAACATTATACATTCACTCTGTTGTTAAATTTTTTGAAATTTTAATAACTTTCTTAAACTATCCAGAAATTTTACCAAATTTGGACAGAAGCTTGTTTATGATATAAAGATTGTATCCAGGAGAAAATTTTGTAAAGTATTTATTTCTGTTTTTCTGTTTTTTACGTATAAATGGACTCAACATTGCATTCACTATGTGCATTCACCTATCACACTGAAAATATAGACAACATCAAAAGTAGGCCAGACACTGGGTTCCGCGGAACCCTTACAAATTTTTATATATCTTTCAAAACCTTTTACAAGGTCATATAGGGGAATCATTGTGACCAACAGGGCCTGCTTTTATATAGTAAAAAACACAATTTTGGCACAAAAGATTAGGTTCAGTCGAACAACCCTTACCGCCAGACTGTTTTTTATTTCACGTAAGTTATGATAATAATATCAAATTTTATTAGCTCACTGTTCGGGCCAACTGAGCTTTTCTCATCACTTGGCGTCCGACGTCTGTCGTCTGTCGTTAACTTTTACAAAAATCTTCTCCTCTGAAACTACTGGGCCAAATTTAACCAAACTTGGCCACAATCATCATTGATGTATCTAGTTTAAAATTTGTGTTTTTTGACCTGGTCAACAAACCAAGATGGCCGCCATGGCTAAAAATAGAACATAGGGGTAAAATGCAGGTTTTTGCCTATAACTCAAAAACCAAAGCATTTAGAGCAAATCTGACCTGGGGTAAAATTGTTAATCAGGTCAAGATCTATCTGCCCTGAAATTTTTAGATGAATCAGACAACCCATTGTTGAGTTGCTGCCCCTAAATTGGTAATTTTAAGGAAATTTTACTGTTTTTGGTTATTATCTTGAATATCATTATAGATGGAGATAAACTGTAAACAGCAATAATGTTCAGCAAAGTAAGATTTACAAATAAGTCAACAGGACCAAAATGGTCAGTTGACCCCTTTAGGAGTAATTGCCCTTTTTAGTCAATTTTTATCCATTTTTCGTAAATCTTAGTTAACTTTTACAAAAATCTTCTCTGAAACTACCGGGGCAAATTTTACCAAACATAGCCAGAATCATTATTAGGCTATCTAGTTTAAAAATTGTGTTTTGTGACTGGACAAACCTATCGTGTATCGTGTTTCTTGTGGTTAGTACTTCGCTTTAGGGTTAGTAATGAAAGGCGTTGTGTTCATATCAAATTGTATTCAAGTTATGTGACGTTGCGCACAAGGCAACGTTACGTAAACAATAGGTAACGTTAGTGACGTTAGTAAATGTACAGCGGCTAATACTTGACACTGGGGGCGCCGAAAAGTGAAAATTAATCTAAAATTATGAAAAAGAAATTAGCATGATACAAAGTGTGAAATGATAATTAACTATTTAAAGTCCATGTTATAAAATAGAAATTGTTAAACTGTCTATTCACTATGATCATTATCAAAATTACGGCGCACTTGATACCAGTAAGTATATTGTCATGAAAATATTAAGTCCATGTTTGAATCTTTAGCTTGGCTTCAGTTTTACTCGGTGCTCTGTCTCCGTGGATTTTCATCATTCCTGGTTCCCTGCTAAATGTGTGAATCCTACCATTGTTCTTCATTGTGTTGCTGTTTGATTGATACGTCTCAAAATAGTCTTTGTTAAATTTAATTGAATTGTCAGATACTTCTGCCATGAATTGTCAGATACTTCTGCCATTGATTCGATTTTCCCAAAACGTTTCAAATCGACTTCTTCTGTCTTGTGTTGTAACGTGAAAGATGAGGATGTGGGTTCAGCTGAGTCTTTCATTGGTCCAGAAAGTAGGTATCCGAGTTTTGATTCTACTGCGGTCGGGCCTGGTCCTCGGATAACTGTGTCTTCAACGATATCCCAGTAGTAATCCGAACCTATTAAAAATGAAATCCTGAATTCATCCATGTCGCTAACAGGGTGCGCTAATGTAAGTCCACTGAGGTAAGGCAGTTTAGCAGCATTGTATGGCATGCGATTGTGTAACGGGGCTGCGATAGTAGGGACAATAAATACTTCCATTGGTATTTTCTTCCCATTCTGAGTTTGTAAATCTATTACGGCAATGTCCAAATTGCGTATATTTCTGTTTTCATCTCCAAATGCTGCTAGGCTAACTGTCGAGGTTCCATTCGGTTTTAATTGCAGTTTAGCGGCTAATTCCTCGCTAATAAACGACTTCTGAGATCCTTCATCTAAAAGAATATTAGCGGTAGCTGACCTGTCATCTACCCAAACTGGTGAAATGGCTGTCTTTAATAAAACGTCTGTCCTTGGTTTAATGTTCAATGTCGACGTGTAACATGTTAATGCATCATTTTCGCTCTCTACTGTACTTACTATGGTGTTTTGCGGTAAAGATTTTGCTGTACTTACGCTTACGCTTTCCTTTTCTTGATTCTTATTACTGTCACAAAGACTAGTGTGGTGCTTGTTATCACATTTTCTGCATCTAAAACGCGAGCGGCATTCTGAAACTTTATGACTTCCAAAGCAACTGTAACATACTTTTTTCTGTTCAATGATAGCTAGGCGGCTCTCTCTGTCTACAACACTGGTACATTCGACTGACGAATGCGATTGTTTGCAATAAATACAGGTTTTGGGTTTGAACTGATTTATTACATATTGAGGTCTTGTGGTGATTTTGGGTTCAACTGTTGTGTGAAATGACGCTGTGGGTGTGAAACTGTCTAATTTATCTGAATTACCAGTTTCCTGTACGTACATCTCTTTGCCGATTGCTTCTCTAAGGGACCTTATATCCCAATTCCGTTTTCCGTGTTCTCTGGTCATGAGTTTTTTCATTTCGTCGGGCAACTTTCCAAATATAATTGGTACTAAAAGTGATCCGAATGTGTCTTGCGATTGTCCGAGCGACTCTAATCCCCTTATGCACGATTCCATTTTATCGTAAAATACTCTTATGCTGTGCGGCGTAAGTGACGGATGCGTAAGTTCAAGTAGATTCTGCATGTATGCGTTTATAATGGTTTGTGTCTGTCCATACCTCTCCTTTAACAATATGATTGCGTGTTCATAGTTGGCGTTTGATAGAGATAAACCGGATATGCATTGTGCGGCTTCACTGTGTACCTGAGATTTGAGATAGCTGAACTTTTGTATATTTGTCAAAGAGGGATTGTGATGAATGGTTGTCTCAAACGATTCCCAAAATGTCTGCCATGTTAATATATCTCCCGTAAAGTTCGGTAAATCAAGCTTAGGTAGTTTGTGATAGAAGTTTGTTGCTGTTGTTGGGTTTGCATTCGTATAAACGGAGTTATTATCTACGGAAAATATATTTTCTGAATGGTTTGAATTATGATTTGCAATACTTGTTGACGGAAAATTTGATGAATCAAGTGTATTGGCTATTGGAACATAAGTTGTTTCACTCACCGTTTGCTGAAATGGGGTTGTTTTGTTTCCAGAAACTATGTCCTTGAACCGGCGAATGGCGACTTCCATATTCATTGTATAATCGTCCGCGTCAAGAATTTCTTGTTCCATGTCTTCTAGTTCGGTTCCATCTAAGATCTGTGAGTCTAAAGATTCAAGCAGGTTCCTCTTCTTTGTAAGGTTGTCTGCGGCAGCCGAAAGTTCTTCATGTCCAATATCATCTTGCGAAATTCTTTCCTTTGTTCTATTAATTAATCTTGTAACTGCACTACGATGACCACCACGAATTGCTTTCAATTTCTCCATGGGTCACGGCACCAATATCGTGTATCGTGTTTCTTGTGGTTAGTACTTCGCTTTAGGGTTAGTAATGAAAGGCGTTGTGTTCATATCAAATTGTATTCAAGTTATGTGACGTTGCGCACAAGGCAACGTTACGTAAACAATAGGTAACGTTAGTGACGTTAGTAAATGTACAGCGGCTAATACTTGACAAAACCAACCAAGATGGCCGCTACGGCTAAAAATAGAACATAGGGGTAAAATGCAGTTTTTGGCTTATAACTCAAAAACCAAAGCATTTAGAGCAAATCTGACGGGGTAAAATTGTTTATCTGGTCAAAATCTATCTGCCCTGAAATTTGTAGATGAATCGGACAACTGGTTGTTAGGTTGCTGCCCCTAAATTGGTAATTTTAAGGAAATTTTGCTGTTTTGGGTTATTATCTTGAATATTATTATAGATAGAGATAAACTGTAAACAGCAATAATGTACAGCAATTTAAGACTCAAAAATAAGTCAACATGGCCAAAATGGTCAATTGACCCCCTAAGAAGTTATTGTCCTTTATAATCAATTTTTAACAATTTTCATAAAATTTGTAAATTTTTACTAACATTTCCCACTGAAACCACACGGACAAGTTCATTATAGATAATTGTGAGCAGCAAGAATGTTCAGTAAAGGAAGATGTACAAACACATCACAATCACCTAAACACAATTTTGTCATGAACTGTCTGCTTCCTTTGTTTAATTCACATATGCCAAGGTGAGCGACACAGGCTCTTTATTAGAGCCTCTAGTTACAATTACACATATTATTTTCATGAAGTTTTTTTTGTTTGATACTTATCAGTTGAAATTACATAATTCCAATATTTAGACCTTAAATTTTAAGACCAGGTTTATATATACGTGTAACCATAGGCAGAAATTCTTTGAATTATAAAACATTAAGAATATATACAATAGAAATATCAGTATGAAATTGTATCACATGACACCATTCTTGGATGCATGCAATATTTACATTTTATTGGAAAATCTTGACAGAGCAAACCCTTGTATTAGATATCCATTTGAAACCCAAGGTTGAGGAAGAAATTCCCAGTAGTCCGTCAGAAAATGAGTTTGTCAACGATACATTCCAATCCAAAAGTTTGTGGGTTGGTTAGCAGGAAACTAGGGTATTATTTTTTTTGGCCTTGCTTTTGATATTTAAGAATAATAACTTTTCCATGAAGTTTTGCCTTACAAATGAATTGAGAAAACTTGCATCAAAGTCGTTTGATATTGAATGTAATTTGCATTTAAACTAATACTAAATCTTTTCCAGAATTAGAGACAGATAGAACCATTATGTGGTCAAGACTACCTGGAATTCCAAGTAAAATGAAATGGCCTGTCCTTGTATACCATGATAGTGTGCACAAGAACATGATTGATGTATTTTGTAAAGCTGATGATGCAGTGTAAGCAAATAATTTTATTACAAATTATGTTAACTCGTAAGGTTTTTATATGACCCCTTAGTCAGGCAGTGGTTGCTCTCTATGTTTTGTATCTGTTACTGTTTTCAATATTAAAGAGGCCAACAGTGTTCTCCCCAGGGCCTTTTGCATCATGGTAATGTGATGCTATATTTCTTGAATGTGATGCTATCTGAATTGGTTTTCTTATAGATTATGTTATGGATGTGATGCTATATTTTTTAGAAACAAGATGGTACTATATTTCAAATGTCCCTGTTTACAAGGATGCTAAATGAAATATCTGGGGAGAACACTGCCCGAAAAATGTCATATTGTGGGGCATTGCAAATTTTTATCGTTCTGATTTTGATTCGATTTTTAGCTCACCTGGCCCGAAGGGCCAAGTGAGCTTTTCTCACCACTTGGCGTCCGTCGTCCGTCGTCGTCGTCCGTCGTCCGTCGTCCGTCGTCGTCCGTCGTCGTCGTCGTTAACAATTTACATTTTGAACTTCTTCTAGAGAACCACTGAATGGAATGAAACCAAACATGGCATGAATGTTCCTTATGAGGTGCTAACCAAGTGTTGTTACTTTGTTGCCGATCCATCATCCAAGATGGCCGCCAGCCGGGGACTTAGTTTAACATAGGACCCTATGGGAAATGCATACAAATGACTTCTTTTAGAGAACCACTGAATGGAATAAAACCAAACATAGCATGAATGTTCCTTATGGGGTGCTGACCAAGTGTTGTTACTTTGTAGCCGATCCATCATCCAAGATGGCCGCCAGCGGGGGACTTAGTTTAACATAGGACCCTATGGGAAATGCATACAAATGACTTCTTCTAGAGAACCACTAAATGGAATGAAACCAAACATAGCATGAATGTTCCTTATGGAGTGCTGACCAAGTGTTGTTACTTTGTAGCCGATCCATCATCCAAGATGGCCGCCAGCGGGGGACTTAGTTTAACATAGGACCCTATGGGAAATGCATACAAATGACTTCTTTTAGAGAACCACTGAATGGAATGAAACCAAACATGGCATGAATGTTCCTTATGAGGTGCTGACCAAGTGTTGTTACTTTGTTGCTGATCCATCATCCAAGATGGCTGCCAGCCGTGGACTTAGTTTAACATAGGACCCTATGGGAAATGCATACAAATGACTTCTTTTAGAGAACCACTGAATGGAATAAAACCAAACATAGCATGAATGTTCCTTATAGGGTGCTGACCAAGTGTTGTTACTTTGTAGCCGATCCATCATCCAAGATGGCCGCCAGCATAGGACTTAGTTTAACATAGGACCCTATGGGAAATGCATACAAATGACTTCTTTTAGAGAACCACTGAATCGAATGAAATCAAACATGGCATGAATGTTCCTAATGTGGTGCTGACCAAGTGTTGTTACTTTGTAGCCGATCCATTATCCAAGATGGCCGCCAACGGGGGACTTAGTTTAACATAGGACCCTATGGGAAATGCATACAAATGACTTCTTCTAGAGAACCACTGAATGGAATAAAACCAAACATTGCATGAATGTTCCTTATGAGTGCTGACCAAGTGTTGTTACTTTGTAGCCGATCCATCATCCAAGATGGCCGCCAGCAGGGGACTTAGTTTAACATAGGACCCTATGGGAAATGCATACAAATGACTTCTTTTAGAGAACCACTGAATGGAATAAAACCAAACATGGCATGAATGTTCCTTATGAGGTGCTGACCAAGTGTTGTTACTTTGTAGCCGATCCGTCATCCAAGATGGCCGCCAGTGGGGGACTTTTGAATGAAATTAAAGATGTTCCTTTCCTTATAAACATGATAAATGAGGTTGTGTTGTCACTTTTAGCCAAATTTTATATTTTTTTATATGATTTCAAAAACCCAAGTAGAATCAGGTGAGCGATACAGGCTCTTGAGAGCCTCTAGTTATCATTTGATTCCTCTCAGTCTTGCGAAATTCCAGAAACCTGTATCTGACATTCGGTCAGACAAACTGACATCTTCTGTCTGACTTCAAGTTTGGATGATGCATGTTTAAGTTTGCTTCAGTCAGCATAAAGAGTAGGTATATTTTACCAAGCGTATTGTACCAAATTGATCATAAACTATAGCATAATCATATATACATGTAGGTTTACAGTGAAGATGGTTAATCTTGAGCCATTCTTGAGATCTTTGAGAAGTTCTTGGGAGCAGATTGGAATGAGTATTTATGCTTTTATAACATTTTGATCAAAGTTAACTTTTAGCATGTTTTACTTGAGAGAAACAGAGGAAACAGTTGTGAATACTTCAAATCATTTGATCAAAGAATGCAAGCAATACATATATATGTTTACAGCATTTAAATTGTATTGAATGATTCTTTTTAATTCATATTGAATGGAAAGATTGATGAAAAAGAACTTTTCTTACTGAAAAAAAAGATCAAGGAAAGTTAAATACTAAACATTTTTTATGTAACTATTCAACTATGGCTTTTGATTTGATCATTTGGTTAAGTACAAGTAACTGTTTCAATCTTTAAACTGGACATGGCTGAAGACTTAGTTTTACATAATACTAGACAACATTCAATTTTATCCATGTGTATGTACTCTTTCATGTCTTTGGACTCTACTAAGTTCATGAATGATTTGTGGCAAAGTTTACATGACGACTAACTCTTCAAAATAAATGAATTTACTAACAGGTCTTCAGCCATGGAAGTGATTAAGATGTTGGTCATTTTTACAATTGAATTAATTTGTAAGTTAATAATTGAAAATATTCTACGCGTGACCGAACAACAAAATAATTCAGCAGTGCTCATAAGAGTTATTATTGTTGTTCCGTCACAAGTGGTATATTTTCAAAAATCAAATTAAATTGTTAATTATGTTTTTATAAATAGATCACAAAACATGATTAAAAAATGTCTTATTCCAGTAGTATTCATGATAAATAACATCAAACATGAGCGTATGATTATAAAAAAAACCAAATATGACTGCATCCAATTTAAGTACCTTATTGCGTCAAATTTTTGTGAGGTTCATAGTTTTGCCCTTTTTATGAGGTTTTACGTAAATGTGTAAAAATAAAATGCTTAATTCTCTTACATGCCAACTATTTCGATTTTTCCATAATATTTTATGAATTTTGGGTCAATTTACGGTTATAATGTTGTAAAAATTTGAAACTGCAAAAATTACCCAATGCACTATAAAGTATATTGCATTTCACATTCTTATAATCGATAATTCTGAAAAGTAAAAAGGGCAAAACTGAGAATAAATTTGGTACATTTTGCAAAAATATGTTGAGAAAAGACATAAAAAGTTTCATGAGTGAATAATCAACCGATAAGTGATGATATCAGATTCATCTGAGAAATTTCAGTATTTCTTTGTCATCTATATAATAATATATATTTGTTTCAATATGTTCATTGCATGACTGTTATCACTTATTTCAGTGTATTATCCAGAAAGGGTTTGTCTGTTTTTAGTCCCCTAAAGGCGAAGCCAAAGGGGACTAGGTTTGCACTTTGTCAGTCTGTCTGTCGGTCCCCACAAATCAGTTTTCCCCACTTTTTTTATTGTGCTTGAAGATATTGATTTGATATTTTGTATAATGTTTTATTTTGACCAGTTACAGATCAAGTTCAAATTTTGTTCCGATCTGATGATTTTAGTGTCTCGCCTGCGACAAAATTTAAGTCGCATAGTTAGACATAAGTATTACTATCCGGCGGTGGCGTAAACTATTTGTATAAAGCTTTATATTTCAGAAGGTAGAAGACTTGGATGCTTCATACCTTGTATGCAGATACCTTATGTCATGAACTTTCCATCTGTCGTATGACCATTGTCCTCGACTTATTTTCATGGTTCAGTGACTGCTTGAAAAAAAGTTCAGTTTTTTTGTTATGGGAATTTCTCACTTATAATAAGTAATGGGATGACTATATTTGGTATATGGGTTCATTTCAAGGTCTACATGTCCATCAGACAAGATTCACCTGACCTCGACCTCATTTCTTGGATAAGTGATCAAGGTTAAAGTTACGTGAATAGGTCCGTTTGTCAGATACTGAAAGCAGTATGTCAAATATATTTGGTGTATGGAATGATTGTAAGGTGAACATGTTTGTCTGGCAGGTGTCATTTGTCCTTGACCTCATTTTCATGGTTCATTGGTCAATGGTAAGTTTTTGTGTTTTGATCTGTTTTTCTAAAACTATAAGCAATAGGTCAACTATATTTGGTGTATGGAATGATTGCAAGGTGTAATGTCTGTCTGGCAGGTGTCATATGTCCTATCTCATTTTCGTCGTTCATTGGTCAATGTTAAGTTTTATGTTTTTGTCTGTTATTCTAATACTATAATCAATAGGTCCACTATATTTGGTGTATGGAATGATTGTAAGGTGTACATGTCTGTCTGGCAGGTGTCATTTGTCCATGACCTCATGTTCATGGTTCATGGTCAATGTAAAGTTTTTGTGTTTTGGTCTGTTTTTCTAAGTTACTATAAGCAATAGGTCCACTATATTTGGTGTATGGAATGATTGTAAGGTGTACATGTGTTTCTGGCATGGTTTATCTGACCAGGACCTCATTTTCATGGATCATTGATAATTTTAAGTTTATGTGATACTTGTAGTAAAACTTTTATCATTAGGACTATCAACATAAAATTAATCATGGTTAGGAAAGCAGGCGAGACATTTCAGCGTGTGGACTCTTGTGCAGAGTTGTGGTCCTTCGACTTAGAAAATTCGCGTAAATAACTAGTTATCTGCACTTTTTTTCGTCATGCTTGAAGATATTAATTTGATATTTGGTATATAGTTTTAATATGACCAGTTACAGATCTATTTTGAATTATGTATGATACATAGTAGATATTCTGCTAAGTATCCTGAATATATGGGATCAAAGACCTAAAAAAGTACCATTTTCATCGTTATATTATTTCACTTTGGAAAAAAAAAACCATTATATTCACGGTAGTTTATTTATGAACTGTGACACTTTAGCAGTCAAAAATATATATGCAAAAATATATATATAAAAAAGAAGATTTGGTGTAATTGCCAATGAGACAACTCTAAACAAGAGACCAAATTAAATGACACAGAAATTAACAACTATAGGTCACCGTACGGCCTTCAACAATGAGCAAAGCCCATACCGCATAGTCAGCTATAAAAG
The DNA here is from genome assembly GCF_963676685.1 of Mytilus edulis. Taxonomy (NCBI): domain Eukaryota; kingdom Metazoa; phylum Mollusca; class Bivalvia; order Mytilida; family Mytilidae; genus Mytilus; species Mytilus edulis. The sequence goes on along the minus strand of NC_092345.1, from coordinate 31,458,810 downwards.
GCCTGGAAATAACAAATGTAAAACAATTCAAACGAGAAAAGTAACGGCCAAATAAATGTACAAATAAATGAACGAAAAACAAATATGTAACACAGCAACAAACGACATCCACTGAATTACAGGCTCCTGACTTGGGACAGGCACATATGTAAATAATGTGGCGGGGTTAAACCAGTTAGCGCGATCCCATTCCTCCCCCTAACCTTGGACAGTGGTGTAACAGTACAACATATAGGAACGAACTATAAAAATCAGTTGAAAAAGGCTTAACTCATCAGATGGATAGAAATACATCTAACAAAAACAGAGTGGCTCAGCACTTATACATCCCAACAACAAAAAGACTATTAGTACCGATTTGAGAGTACTCGCAGTTACTGACAGCTAGTTCAAAGCCAAAAACAACTAATAAAAAAAATCATGCATCTAAAACTAATATGCAGATGTATGTTGTGATACTTGACAAGCATTCTGGTCTTTACAGCCTTCAATTTAAGCAAAAAATGACTATTTTATGATGAAAATAGAAAATGTCGTGTTTGTTATATGTTATAATGAGATTTGACTGTTTATAAACGATGTCTGATTATTTGAATTCAATGACCTATACAGGCATGACTTTTTGTCGAGCCTTCGACTTTAGTCGAAAAAGCGAGACTAAGCGATCCTACATTCTGGCGGCGGCGTCAACAAATATTCACTCTGTGGTTAAAGTTTTTGAAATTTTAATAACTTTCTTAAACTATACTGGATTTCTACCAAACTTGGACAGAAGCTTCTTTATGATCATAAGATAGTATCCAGAAGTAAATTTGGTAAAAATAAAATTCCAGTTTTTCCGAATTTTACTTATAAATGGACTTAGTTTTTCTACTGGGAAACAACACATTCACTCTGTGGTTAAAGTTTTTAGAATTTTAATAACTTTCTTAAACTATCCTGGGTTTGTACCAAACTTGGACAAAAGCTTGTTTATGATCATAAGATAGTATCCAGAAGTAAATTTTGTAAAAAAATAAATCCATTCTATTTGTCTTTTAGTTTCCAAGCACAGCTCTTAATATAACAATAAGGAGATGTGGTTAATTGTCAATAAGACAACTATCCATCAAAATTCAAAAGAAGTAGATGTACAAGCAATTATAGGCAACCAAAAACTCTTCATCCATGAGAAAACCATGTTTTGTTTAGGGCCTTTCCAGAATTGTGTTGGGGAAGGAAGGCACCTGTATTAAAATTTGATGGGTGGTGGGTATTTAAAAAAGATTACTTGAACATTTAAATGAAATATCCAATTTGAAATGCATGCATGGTGGGGTCAAATAGTCCAGTAGTCAGCACTATGTGCTGTCAGACATGAATTATCATTTATATTATTATATTTATAAATTTACTGTTTACAAAATTTTGAATTTTTGAAATACTAAGGCTTTTGGTAGAATTTAATTAAACCTTAAACATTGTCAAAAAAGGCTGTTCACCAAAATGTTAAAAACTGAAAGTATCAATTTAATAATTGTCATTTGTTTTGCATGCTCTTTACATTGTGAAGGTTATTTGTATTGCAATTTCTAAGTCACATTTAACATGTTTAAGAGTTTTTTTCAAAAATTTGCTGCTGCAAGGTAATAGAGTCTACAGTTATTTGCTTAGAGTCAGAATAATGTATTCAAATGGGATAACAGGCCTTATGCATCAAAACATCAGTGCTTTTCCTTCTTATTCTGTTTGAAAAACCGAGTATGTAAAACTTTAAAAAAAAAAGATTTTGCTCGCTCCTGTTGCAGACCACTCACCTGTCAAAAACTCATTTTCAAGAATTTTTTTAAAACAAAAAAAATTAGCTCGCTCGCCCCATTTTTTTTTTTAGAGCAAGTGTTCAAAGAACTATTTATCAAATTGGTGTGGCCTAATCATCACTTTTCATACTACATTTTAATTTTTATACACCCGTCTTGAAATTATGGTATATCTCTGTCCATCGTCAACATGTTGCACAATAACTCGAAAGTGCTTTCACTAGTTTCTGTGAAACTTGTTTATATCTATTGATGTGCTAATATAAACTTCTAATACAGACAATGTTGCAAAATAATGTCTGAACGTAATATTTGAATATTTGTATCAAAAGGGAAATTTGCAATTGACATATAATTGAGCCTTGATTCTATAAGTATATTTGTGAGGAATATCTCCAAATTGGAAAAATAAAATAAAATAAAAATACCAAGCACTTGAAATGAGTTCATGTACAAAATCCATGTGTGATCCCATTTAGTTTCACTTTGCATATTTCTTTTTTTATTTACAGAATGCTTGTCAAAAAAAGAAAAAACCCTCAAATGTTTTAGGGAAGATTTGATATGGGCAATGACGGGGGAAGAAAAAAGACTGGATGGTTTGTATTCAAATTTTGGCTTGGCCATAATAGAAATACTCAAATTCTTTTTTTTTTTGGCTTAAAATCACATTTTGTTCTAGTAAAATAAAGTTCTGAGTGTTATCAGTAAATTTCATGCTTATTTGAATTCAAGGACTTTTCATATTCATTAAAATGACACCCCTTTTGTCGAGCCTGTGACTTTTGTTGCAGAAAGCTCGACATAGGGATAGTGATCCAGCGGCGGCGTTAGCTAACTTCTTTAAAGCTTTATATTTTAGAAACTAGATGTTCTTGACCTCATTTTCATGGTTCAGTGACCACTTGAAAAAAAGTTCAGAATTTTTGTAATGTTGAATTCTCTCTTATTATAAGTAATAGGATAACTATACTTGGTATGTGTGTACCTTGCAAGGTCCTCATGTCCGTCAGACAGTTTTAACTTGCCCTTGACCTCATTTCATGGATCAGTGAACAAGGTTAAATTTTTGTGTTTTGTTCTGTTTTTCTTTTACTGTATGCAATAGGTCCGTGCCTAAATATCAAAAGTACCACTTGAACTTGCTGTCATATGCAGTGTGTAGTTTTAAACTTTCATCAGATGATGTTGCTTTCAATATTCTGGTACTCACAGTCAATATTATGCATAGATGAAAGGTGGACATAACAGGCACTTTGAGGCACTAGTATTAAAGCTTATGATATCTCAACATAAAATGTATTGAAACATACTTTTTTTTTATAATAATCCAGAAACTGAAAAAGAGATTGACATGGATACAAAAGATGAGTCAAGTCAGCATGGAGATGAAGATAAAGTCATGAAAGTCTGCAAAGATGACCTTGAAGATAATTTGTTGTATACGGACATTGATGGTGTTAATTTGACAACTACCAATGATCAGGAAGATAGTCTAAATACTGAAATGGAGGCAGAACCAGAAGATACATCTGTCATGGAAACAGGAAATTATACAAGGGAGATAAATCTAGACATATGTGAAATGATTCAAAGTAAAGGGTGTATAGAAAATATTGAAATGGAGAAAAACAATGAAACAGCTGAAGGAGTTATGGAAAATGAGGAAACAGAAACAAATGTGAAAATGGTTGAAAGTGAAGAGAACAAAAGAGTAGAGGACCAAAACAAAAATAAAAATACCGGTGACATTGGACTCAAAACTACTGAGGTGAAAAGTATCACTGAGGAAAACATAGCTGTTACTGTCACTGATGAGAAAAATGGTACAGAAAAAAAGATGAAAGAGAATACAAAAAAAAGAGGTAGGCATATTTTTAAAATAACTGTTTTGTTTCAATAATAATAATTTTCAACAGGCCTTAAATTTCCTTATATTCCTACTTGGAAATTACAAGGCTGTTGGGAATTATTGTCCTATAATGGGGCCCTTTCAGAATTATGTCTGATGACCCACCTGTCAACAAAGATGGCTGCCATTCCAAAAAATAGAAAATTTTCTGATTTTTTTTTTACACTGAGGCTATTTGGACCAAATGTTTGTGAAATGGTGCCTATCAGAATTATCCACAGTGACTGCCATTTGAGCAATACGAGCTATATATATAGTTATTTAGATACTTGCAAATGTAATTATACTTCCATAATAATTGTTGAGGGGGGATAGGACCTTTATCGGGACTCCGGGATCGGGTGTTTTTAAGCTCGGGATTTCAGAATTTACCCCTTCGGGATCAAGGAATTCTTTTTTTCAAATTTCGGGATCCGGGATTTATTTTTTTTTAAATTCGGGACCTCGGGATATCGTGTTTTTAAGCCCGGGATTTCGGGATCAGGACCCCTCCTACCCCCCCTCATTGTTTCTATTGATGGAAAATATTTATGATTTGTTCACCAATTTGTGTTATGGGAATCCTTAATGTAACAGTTTGATATTAATGAAAAGCTTATTTAAGTCTGATACACAAAACAGAGCAAAAGGAAATGTATAAAAATGATGATTGTGATATCATGTGATAATTAGCAAAAAGAAAAGTATAAAAATGATGAATGTGATACTCTTGCAATAAATTTTTGGTTGGAACTGATTCATATTCATTATGGTACCCCTGGTAGCAAGATAAGCGATGCAGGTGCTGGTGAGCCTCTACATTACCAAAAAAAGACTTTACTGTCACTAAGGCACAGACCATTTAATTTTCATTTTAGGGGGGGGGGGGGGGGGCTGTTTTTTTTTGGAAAAAAATTAATGTGGCCTCCATTTTGAAAAAAAAAAGTTATCTGGCTTATTCAGTTGCTAAAAAAAATATTCTAGCTTCATCTTCAGCAAGTATGACATGAATATATTTGATATTGAAAAAAAAAACTTGATGCTTTGGATCGAATGAAAAACATATCTTGCTTTGTTAGCATGGTTAAAAAAAATCTGGCTTGATATAAAACTCCAGGACCCCCCCTAGAAAATCAAATGGTCCGTTCCTAAATATCAAAAGTACCACTTGAACTTGCTGTCATATGCAGTGTGTAGTTTTAAACTTTCATCAGATGATGTTGCTTTCAATATTCTGGTACTCACAGTCAATATTATGCATAGATGAAAGGTGGACATAACAGGCGCTTTGAGGCACTAGTATTAAAGCTTATGATATCTCAACATAAAATGTATTGAAACATACTTTTTTTTTATAATAATCCAGAAACTGAAAAAGAGATTGACATGGATACAAAAGATGAGTCAAGTCAGCATGGAGATGAAGATAAAGTCATGAAAGTCTGCAAAGATGACCTTGAAGATAATTTGTTGTATACGGACATTGATGGTGTTAATTTGACAACTACCAATGATCAGGAAGATAGTCTAAATACTGAAATGGAGGCAGAACCAGAAGATACATCTGTCATGGAAACAGGAAATTATACAAGGGAGATAAATCTAGACATATGTGAAATGATTCAAAGTAAAGGGTGTATAGAAAATATTGAAATGGAGAAAAACAATGAAACAGCTGAAGGAGTTATGGAAAATGAGGAAACAGAAACAAACGTGAAAATGGTTGAAAGTGAAGAGAACAAAAGAGTAGAGGACCAAAACAAAAATAAAAATACCGGTGACATTGGACTCAAAACTACTGAGGTGAAAAGTATCACTGAGGAAAACATAGCTGTTACTGTCACTGATGAGAAAAATGGTACAGAAAAAAAGATGAAAGAGAATACAAAAAAAAGAGGTAGGCATATTTTTAAAATAACTGTTTTGTTTCAATAATAATAATTTTCAACAGGCCTTAAATTTCCTTATATTCCTACTTGGAAATTACAAAGCTGTTGGGAATTATTGTCCTATAATGGGGCCCTTTCAGAATTATGTCTGATGACCCACCTGTCAACAAAGATGGCTGCCATTCCAAAAAATAGAAAATTTTCTGATTTTTTTTTTACACTGAGGCTATTTGGACCAAATGTTTGTGAAATGGTGCCTATCAGAATTATCCACAGTGACTGCCATTTGAGCAATACGAGCTATATATATAGTTATTTAGATACTTGCAAATGTAATTATACTTCCATAATAATTGTTGAGGGGGGATAGGACCTTTATCGGGACTCCGGGATCGGGTGTTTTTAAGCTCGGGATTTCGGAATTTACCCCTTCGGGATCAAGGAATTCTTTTTTTCAAATTTCGGGATCCGGGATTTATTTTTTTTTAAATTCGGGACCTCGGGATATCGTGTTTTTAAGCCCGGGATTTCGGGATCAGGACCCCTCCTACCCCTCCTCATTGTTTCTATTGATGGAAAATATTTATGATTTGTTCACCAATTTGTGTTATGGGAATCCTTAATGTAACAGTTTGATATTAATGAAAAGCTTATTTAAGTCTGATACACAAAACAGAGCAAAAGGAAATGTATAAAAATGATGATTGTGATATCATGTGATAATTAGCAAAAAGAAAAGTATAAAAATGATGAATGTGATACTCTTGCAATAAATTTTTGGTTGGAACTGATTCATATTCATTATGGTACCCCTGGTAGCAAGATAAGCGATGCAGGTGCTGGTGAGCCTCTACATTACCAAAAAAAGACTTTACTGTCACTAAGGCACAGACCATTTAATTTTCATTTTAGGGGGGGGGGGGGGCTGTTTTTTTTTTGGAAAAAAATTAATGTGGCCTCCATTTTGAAAAAAAAAAGTTATCTGGCTTATTCAGTTGCTAAAAAAAATATTCTAGCTTCATCTTCAGCAAGTATGACATGAATATATTTGATATTGAAAAAAAAAACTTGATGCTTTGGATCGAATGAAAAACATATCTTGCTTTGTTAGCATTGTTTAAAAAAAATCTGGCTTGATATAAAACTCCAGGACCCCCCCTAGAAAATCAAATGGTCCGTTCCTAAATATCAAAAGTACCACTTGAACTTGCTGTCATATGCAGTGTGTAGTTTTAAACTTTCATCAGATGATGTTGCTTTCAATATTCTGGTACTCACAGTCAATATTATGCATAGATGAAAGGTGGACATAACAGGCGCTTTGAGGCACTAGTATTAAAGCTTATGATATCTCAACATAAAATGTATTGAAACATACTTTTTTTTTATAATAATCCAGAAACTGAAAAAGAGATTGACATGGATACAAAAGATGAGTCAAGTCAGCATGGAGATGAAGATAAAGTCATGAAAGTCTGCAAAGATGACCTTGAAGATAATTTGTTGTATACGGACATTGATGGTGTTAATTTGACAACTACCAATGATCAGGAAGATAGTCTAAATACTGAAATGGAGGCAGAACCAGAAGATACATCTGTCATGGAAACAGGAAATTATACAAGGGAGATAAATCTAGACATATGTGAAATGATTCAAAGTAAAGGGTGTATAGAAAATATTGAAATGGAGAAAAACAATGAAACAGCTGAAGGAGTTATGGAAAATGAGGAAACAGAAACAAATGTGAAAATGGTTGAAAGTGAAGAGAACAAAAGAGTAGAGGACCAAAACAAAAATAAAAATACCGGTGACATTGGACTCAAAACTACTGAGGTGAAAAGTATCACTGAGGAAAACATAGCTGTTACTGTCACTGATGAGAAAAATGGTACAGAAAAAAAGATGAAAGAGAATACAAAAAAAAGAGGTAGGCATATTTTTAAAATAACTGTTTTGTTTCAATAATAATAATTTTCAACAGGCCTTAAATTTCCTTATATTCCTACTTGGAAATTACAAGGCTGTTGGGAATTATTGTCCTATAATGGGGCCCTTTCAGAATTATGTCTGATGACCCACCTGTCAACAAAGATGGCTGCCATTCCAAAAAATAGAAAATTTTCTGATTTTTTTTTTACACTGAGGCTATTTGGACCAAATGTTTGTGAAATGGTGCCTATCAGAATTATCCACAGTGACTGCCATTTGAGCAATACGAGCTATATATATAGTTATTTAGATACTTGCAAATGTAATTATACTTCCATAATAATTGTTGAGGGGGGATAGGACCTTTATCGGGACTCCGGGATCGGGTGTTTTTAAGCTCGGGATTTCGGAATTTACCCCTTCGGGATCAAGGAATTCTTTTTTTCAAATTTCGGGATCCGGGATTTATTTTTTTTTAAATTCGGGACCTCGGGATATCGTGTTTTTAAGCCCGGGATTTCGGGATCAGGACCCCTCCTACCCCTCCTCATTGTTTCTATTGATGGAAAATATTTATGATGTGTTCACCAATTTGTGTTATGGGAATCCTTAATGTAACAGTTTGATATTAATGAAAAGCTTATTTAAGTCTGATACACAAAACAGAGCAAAAGGAAATGTATAAAAATGATGATTGTGATATCATGTGATAATTAGCAAAAAGAAAAGTATAAAAATGATGAATGTGATACTCTTGCAATAAATTTTTGGTTGGAACTGATTCATATTCATTATGGTACCCCTGGTAGCAAGATAAGCGATGCAGGTGCTGGTGAGCCTCTACATTACCAAAAAAAGACTTTACTGTCACTAAGGCACAGACCATTTAATTTTCATTTTAGGGGGGGGGGGGGGGCTGTTTTTTTTTTGGAAAAAAATTAATGTGGCCTCCATTTTGAAAAAAAAAAGTTATCTGGCTTATTCAGTTGCTAAAAAAAATATTCTAGCTTCATCTTCAGCAAGTATGACATGAATATATTTGATATTGAAAAAAAAAACTTGATGCTTTGGATCGAATGAAAAACATATCTTGCTTTGTTAGCATTGTTTAAAAAAAATCTGGCTTGATATAAAACTCCAGGACCCCCCCTAGAAAATCAAATGGTCCGTTCCTAAATATCAAAAGTACCACTTGAACTTGCTGTCATATGCAGTGTGTAGTTTTAAACTTTCATCAGATGATGTTGCTTTCAATATTCTGGTACTCACAGTCAATATTATGCATAGATGAAAGGTGGACATAACAGGCGCTTTGAGGCACTAGTATTAAAGCTTATGATATCTCAACATAAAATGTATTGAAACATACTTTTTTTTTATAATAATCCAGAAACTGAAAAAGAGATTGACATGGATACAAAAGATGAGTCAAGTCAGCATGGAGATGAAGATAAAGTCATGAAAGTCTGCAAAGATGACCTTGAAGATAATTTGTTGTATACGGACATTGATGGTGTTAATTTGACAACTACCAATGATCAGGAAGATAGTCTAAATACTGAAATGGAGGCAGAACCAGAAGATACATCTGTCATGGAAACAGGAAATTATACAAGGGAGATAAATCTAGACATATGTGAAATGATTCAAAGTAAAGGGTGTATAGAAAATATTGAAATGGAGAAAAACAATGAAACAGCTGAAGGAGTTATGGAAAATGAGGAAACAGAAACAAATGTGAAAATGGTTGAAAGTGAAGAGAACAAAAGAGTAGAGGACCAAAACAAAAATAAAAATACCGGTGACATTGGACTCAAAACTACTGAGGTGAAAAGTATCACTGAGGAAAACATAGCTGTTACTGTCACTGATGAGAAAAATGGTACAGAAAAAAAGATGAAAGAGAATACAAAAAAAAGAGGTAGGCATATTTTTAAAATAACTGTTTTGTTTCAATAATAATAATTTTCAACAGGCCTTAAATTTCCTTATATTCCTACTTGGAAATTACAAGGCTGTTGGGAATTATTGTCCTATAATGGGGCCCTTTCAGAATTATGTCTGATGACCCACCTGTCAACAAAGATGGCTGCCATTCCAAAAAATAGAAAATTTTCTGATTTTTTTTTTACACTGAGGCTATTTGGACCAAATGTTTGTGAAATGGTGCCTATCAGAATTATCCACAGTGACTGCCATTTGAGCAATACGAGCTATATATATAGTTATTTAGATACTTGCAAATGTAATTATACTTCCATAATAATTGTTGAGGGGGGATAGGACCTTTATCGGGACTCCGGGATCGGGTGTTTTTAAGCTCGGGATTTCGGAATTTACCCCTTCGGGATCAAGGAATTCTTTTTTTCAAATTTCGGGATCCGGGATTTATTTTTTTTTAAATTCGGGACCTCGGGATATCGTGTTTTTAAGCCCGGGATTTCGGGATCAGGACCCCTCCTACCCCTCCTCATTGTTTCTATTGATGGAAAATATTTATGATGTGTTCACCAATTTGTGTTATGGGAATCCTTAATGTAACAGTTTGATATTAATGAAAAGCTTATTTAAGTCTGATACACAAAACAGAGCAAAAGGAAATGTATAAAAATGATGATTGTGATATCATGTGATAATTAGCAAAAAGAAAAGTATAAAAATGATGAATGTGATACTCTTGCAATAAATTTTTGGTTGGAACTGATTCATATTCATTATGGTACCCCTGGTAGCAAGATAAGCAATGCAGGTGCTGGTGAGCCTCTACATTACCAAAAAAAGACTTTACTGTCACTAAGGCACAGACCATTTAATTTTCATTTTAGGGGGGGGGGGGGGGGGGGGGCTGTTTTTTTTGGAAAAAAATTAATGTGGCCTCCATTTTGAAAAAAAAAAGTTATCTGGCTTATTCAGTTGCTAAAAAAAATATTCTAGCTTCATCTTCAGCAAGTATGACATGAATATATTTGATATTGAAAAAAAAAACTTGATGCTTTGGATCGAATGAAAAACATATCTTGCTTTGTTAGCATGGTTAAAAAAAATCTGGCTTGATATAAAACTCCAGGACCCCCCCTAGAAAATCAAATGGTCCGTTCCTAAATATCAAAAGTACCACTTGAACTTGCTGTCATATGCAGTGTGTAGTTTTAAACTTTCATCAGATGATGTTGCTTTCAATATTCTGGTACTCACAGTCAATATTATGCATAGATGAAAGGTGGACATAACAGGCGCTTTGAGGCACTAGTATTAAAGCTTATGATATCTCAACATAAAATGTATTGAAACATACTTTTTTTTTATAATAATCCAGAAACTGAAAAAGAGATTGACATGGATACAAAAGATGAGTCAAGTCAGCATGGAGATGAAGATAAAGTCATGAAAGTCTGCAAAGATGACCTTGAAGATAATTTGTTGTATACGGACATTGATGGTGTTAATTTGACAACTACCAATGATCAGGAAGATAGTCTAAATACTGAAATGGAGGCAGAACCAGAAGATACATCTGTCATGGAAACAGGAAATTATACAAGGGAGATAAATCTAGACATATGTGAAATGATTCAAAGTAAAGGGTGTATAGAAAATATTGAAATGGAGAAAAACAATGAAACAGCTGAAGGAGTGATGGAAAATGAGGAAACAGAAACAAACGTGAAAATGGTTGAAAGTGAAGAGAACAAAAGAGTAGAGGACCAAAACAAAAATAAAAATACCGGTGACATTGGACTCAAAACTACTGAGGTGAAAAGTATCACTGAGGAAAACATAGCTGTTACTGTCACTGATGAGAAAAATTATACAGAAAAAAAGATGAAAGAGAATACAAAAAAATGTTTTCTATCAACTGGTTTACATGTCCCTCAATTGGTAGGTACAATTCATTTAAAATTTCACTTGTGATTGTGAACAAGTATTGTAACTTATTTTACTCCCACTACTGAATCAGTGATATCCTGATGTGTATAGAATATGTGATTAATAAGGTTTTTATGTCTTTTTCAAAGTCAGGTAAAAAACAGTAACTTTTCATTGTGCAGTAATTCCTTATTTTTCTTGGCATACTAATTTTCATAGATTTGATGTATACTCTTGATACCAGTTTCATAATATAGGGTTATTGCATGAATATTGGGAAATATTGTCCCGAGTAGAATTTTATATTGCACGAGCTTGCGAGTCCAATATATGTTCTACGAGGGGCAATATTCCCCAATATTCATGCAATAACCCTTTTATTGTATAGCAATATAATATTTTAAAGTAAAAATTGGTTTAAACTAAGATTTTGTCGTTGATGACGTCATGAATTTTTGAAGATTTATTGCACTAGTGCAATATTAGAATTTATTGCACGCTAACTTTTGGTTACTTTCTGTGGGAAATATTATATTGCTATACAATAATGATATTTATTGAATTTTAATCAATTGACTTCATAAATTTCAACATACATCATGTACATGTATAAAAGACTTGTTAAAAATATAAGTTCTATAATTGGGCGTAGCTAGGTAAATGTTTTAGGCAAGATGTTATCTCTTATCTTTAGTGATTAACAACTTTAGTTGTTATTATTGTATTGCAGAAAGAACTTCAAAAATTGGCAGTTTTGAATCAGTGTCAGTTTTGTACAAAGTTTGATAAAGATGTAACACACGTTATAGTAAAGACAGGTAATTTCTATATCTAAACTTTTCTAAAGAAAATACATGGGCACCAAGTTATTGTAATGGACCCTAATCACATGCTAATGTCAATTCCATAAAATTTATCAGTAGAACTTTTTAATTTATTTTAAGCTGTTTTATTATATCCCACACATAATTAAGTTGCAGAGGGTATAATGTTTGTGTCCCTTCCTTCAGTCAGTCCTTCATCACTTTCTTGTCACCATTCTATCACCTTTTTTCAGATCCTTTACAAATTTGAATAAAGGTTAATGGTTTCCACTCATCAAATCAAGGGATGAGTTTGATAATCAGCAAAATCTGAAAAGGGGGCCTTTTTTTTAGGATGGGGACCTAAAAAAAAATATCACAGCATCCTAAACATAGACATTGTCAATCCTGAGAAACTACTCCTCTAGTATAGCCAACAGAGCAAATGACTGTATAGAAATCAAATGGGGGGAAATGCTTAAATCATTTTCATACATTTGAAAATAGATTTGACGGCTTAGTCTAATGTTGAAAACTGAAAAGTCAGCTTGAAAGAAAGGAAAAAAATCTGTACTTCTGGATAAAATACACAGGGGATGCATTTATAAATTACTCTGGCTTTGATCTGGAGTGCTTATATTGGTGCTAATTGGGTCTAAAGTAAACAGAAGAGAAATTAAAAAAAATCCTAAAAATAATTATTCACATTACAGAACTAGTTAGAATTTACACACTTGGTGTTTATTGCAGATCCCATTGGAAGTGGTATTTGTGACAGGACATTGAAGTTTTTCCTGGGGCTGTCTCAAAAATGTTGGATTTTAGATTACCAATGGGTAATAGCTTCAAGAGGTGCCGGTCATTTATTACCTGAGGTAAAATTGAATTCCTAATTAATTACTTATTTCACAACTTGTAATATAAAATATAAAACTTTGTGCTACCGTCTTAGGATCAGCATAAATCTGAAAAATGTTTTTCATTTTCATACAAATGATAGTACTTTCACAACATAACACTGTTTTCCCCAGAATTGTCACCTTTAAAGTTATACCAGGAATAGAATCAAACAAAACACCAATGTGATTCAGGTCATTGTATATTTCAGGATCCATTTGAAATCAAAGGAGATACTGGGACAGAACAATTACATAGTGGTCCAAAGAGAGCCAGACTTAATACCTCTGGTCCTTTGTTTGATAACATGCATTTTTTAGTTATTGGAAAAAGTAAAGACTTACAGAAAGGTAGTATTGTCCTTTGACTAGTGTGTTCTTAGCTCACCTTGCCAAAGACTAGTGTGAGCCCTTGCCATCATTTTATATCCATCCATCAGTCCGTAAACTTTTCATATTTTAATCATCTTCTTCCAAACCACTTGGCCAATAGGACCCAAACTGGGCAGGAATGTTGATTGGATGGTACTTAGTTTTGGTGCTGATAAGAAATTCAACATTGCTACCAGGGCCAATAATGCATTCTGATTGGCTGAAATTTCAAAAATCTTCTTCTGAGAAGCCGCTTGACAGATTGAATAATGATATTTTGGGAATGTTCCTTAGATCAGGCATCTGATTTTGTCCATATACTCTGGACTTGTCCGGTAAAAATATGAAATGTCCTTTCTGCGGACATAATCTGCAAATCTTATCAAAATAATCCAGTTAGTTATTGCTCCATAATTAAATTACTAAATAATTTACACAACCAGATTATAGTCCCTAATTGACAGTTTAAATGGCCAATTAACTATTTGACAAGTGATTAAAGGGTCATACCTGTGGACAGATAAATCCTGATCAGCTTGATAAGGTAAATAATGGTAGAAATGAAACAAATAGAAAGTAATTTGTGCTTTTAACTGTCAATGGTTTCCTCCAGAATTCATTTATTAATCTTTTGTATAATTCTCTTAAATTACAGGAATTTGTGAAGTGTGCTTACTAAATGAGATATAAACAGGTGTTTCTGTTTATAACCAAAAAATGTAAATCATCATTGTGCATGTGTCGAATTTTTCCAGAAATACTTTTATTAAAATCAGGACATTTCCTAGAAAAAAAAGATTCCACAACTGTTTATCATAACAATTTTGATTTGTTAATTTACAGTCTAATCTGTTATTAGAAACTTAGAAACCCCTGTATTTTCTCAGTTTGTTTTTCAAGGGGGAGAAGGTTTAATTATGATGTTTCCATTTCAAAGCGACAAATAAGTAAGAACCACATTAAATATATGATTGTTAAGACATATGTATATAAACATGATAAAATGAGATAGATTTGCATATATTTGCTGCAATTTACTTAATATATTGTAATTATATTGGTTATACTGGAACAATGTATAAGTGAAAAAATATAATTTATATGTGTTTTAGATGATTTGAAAAGTTTATTGGTATCCTGTGGAGGCCATGTGAAGTATGAATCAAAAGATATAATAGACAAACAGGGTTCTTTACTTATCACATGTTCAGATGAAGAACCATCTCCAGATAAACTCAAACTTTTCAAAGGTAAGTATGAATTTAAAAAAAAAGAAGAGGAATAGGTCATTTTGAATAATCTGTCCATCTGTTGATAATTATTCAATCCTTCCATGCATCCATCTAAAAAAGTGGCAGAAGCATACATTCTTGTCCATCATTGCACAACTAAGGTTTTCTGGACTTTTTTGCCACCACATGGAATCCCTTGTCATCTGTCTGCCGTAAAAATGTTCTATCTTCTCCTCTGAAACCACTGGATCAATATAAACCAAAATTGGCCTGAATCATCCTTAGGGTGTCTACTTTCAAAAATTGTGTCCAATGATACTGGCAACCATCCAACATGGCGGTCATGTCTATAAATAGAACATATGGGTAAAATCATCTAAAAAATCAAAGGGCCAATTTCTACCAAACTTTAGAAAAAGATTCATATGAGAGACTGAGTTTCTTTCAGAATGATGGTTGATGACCCGCAATGGCTATCAAACATGCCACTGTTAATAAAAATAGAAAATCCTGTAAACAACCAATTGCTACCAAACTTTATTGAAATGATATATAGATGATCCTTTTATTTATGGTTGATGTAGCAATCAAACATGTCAGCCACCATTGCTACAAATAGAAAATTATGCCAAAAACTCAATAAAAAATCATGTAAACAAATAATTGTTATGGAACTTCATGGAAATAATAAATACATGATCCACTTTAAGAATTATGTTTGATGAACCCAAACACCATCAAATATGGCAGTCACTATTACTAAAAATAGAAAATCATAGAAAAAAATCATTAAAAATCTTGTAAGCAAACAGCTTCTACCTAACTTATGGAAGTGCTACATATATATATGATTCTCTTTCAGAATTATGACCACCCCAAAGGTCATCAAACATGGCCACCACTGTTACTAAAAATAGAAAATTTAAAAAAAATTGGCAATTCATGGCTTCAGGTGAGCAATTACAGGCTCCTGGGAGCCTATGGTTTCTCTATGGTTTTGGTTAAAGCTGATCTGACTGACCAATTTTTGACAGAATTACAGCACTGGGACAAACAAACTTTTGTGAAAACTACAATTTCTGGAGCTTGTTTGCTCACCTGGACTCGATGTCCGTTTGAGCTAATGTCAAAACTTGGCTCCCCTTATCTGTCAGTGTCAATGGTTGTCATCTTTCTTCCTTCCTTGTCTGTTAACTTGTTATACTAATTCAAAAATAGTGATACCGTCCTTTGCGTTTAGTCATTTGAGCTTTCATTTGTCAGTTTGTCTGTCGATCTTTCAAAGGAGAAGGTATCTTTCCTACATTGGTCATCTTTTTGGCCCCTTGAATTATATCAAAAGATATTTTAAATCTATCAAAAAACATCCTTCAGATGTTCATAAGACATTAGTCTGTCAGGCATCAGTATTTATATTTTTGAATTTTGTCTCACATATTAGTATTAGAGTTCCTCAATCCTCAATCTTAAGGCCTGTTGGCACGAATTGTCCCAATGTACGGTTTTCCTCTCTGGTGCGTTTTCTTCGATGTATTTTCTTCTCTGTGCTTAAAGGAGTAAGTTCGGTAAGTGCCATATTTGGCCCCAATTATAAAGTTCATGGTTACAAGACACTAATTGTTTTAAGTTGCCTTAGAGACATGTGAGGAAGTTAAACAGAGCTGTTTTTGTCAAAGTTTAGTTCTAACACGTTGATTTTTACATCCCAAAAAGGTCAAGATAAGAGATTTTGGTGAAATTTGACAAAATCAGCTGGATTTCAACCAAATAAAGGACCAGGAAACATAGAGCGCAGGCGTCGACAAGCTTAATATTCAAATAAGACATGTTAAATGTCTTCACAAACATTATTTTAAAAGATCTTTGTTGTCGACGTATGCGCTCTATGTTTCCTGTCAAATAATCTTTGGAAATTTACCCATTTTCATTGATTTTTTCGTGAAAAATCAATATAAGTACAACTTGTGACGTCATAATGAAACCCAGAATTGTAAAATTTTCCACAAAATGGCTTATATCCTATCTAGTCAATGTATTAGCTATAATCTATTGTGATATTAGTCAATAAATCGGAATTTGAAACTAACGCTAAAAAAGGGGGCCATTTTAGGACCTTATCGAACATACTCCAATGGTATGCTCTGGTTAAGATTGGGATTGAGGAACAGCAGTATTAAATCTGCCCGTTCTTCGTAAAACTTCTTGCATTTAGTGCAAAACGTCAAAAAACTGTCATAATAGCCTCATTTTTAGCTAGTGTCATAAATATTAAGATATGAGTCAAGGTTTACCCAAAAAGATATTTTGCTACAAGATGTATTTTACAAAAATGTTTATGTGTGTAAAATATCTTTTTGGGTAAGGCCTGAGATCATTTTTATTTTCTCTAAAAACTATGTATGAAATTAATGGCAATTTTAGGTCAAATATGTCAATTTCAACATGTTTATGACGTCATAGTGACATTACAAGTGACCTTTCTGCACTGAAATTGCCAGATTAGATAAATAAGATCTCACAAAACATGTTTAACCCACAGCATGTTTGCACCTCTCCCAAGTCAGGAACCTCTGGCCTTTGTTAGTCTTGTATGTTTTTTTAATTTTAGTTCGTTTTCATGTTTTGGAGTTTAGTGTGACGTCCATTTTCACTGAACTAGTACACAATTTTATTTAGGGGCCAGCTGAGGACCACCGGGTGGGGAAATTTCTCACTGCGTTGAAGACCCTTTGGTGGCTTTCGACTGTTGTCTGCTCTTTGAATGGGTTGTTGTTTCTTTGACATATTCCCCATTTCCATTCTCATTTTTATTTTATTGAATTAGTTTACTTCTTTTGCTTTTTCAGGGGCCGAATAATTGCTCTTATTATGCATCCTCCTTATGAGTTTGAATTTGGGTTCCAGGCTATTTTCCATTCAGAGTTAAAGCCCTAATGGCAATATGAAATTTTGCAAGTCAAAAAATGGTGGTTTCCATGTAATAACTATTGAACTACTCAGAATAACTTATGTAAATTTGGTTTGAAGATTTTTGTGGAGAAAACTTGGGTGAGATGAAGGTTTTACATCTAGATGCCAAATTCAATGTGAAATAGGGGCAACATTGTATTCATATCTACCGGAACACACTTGTTACTGGTTTCTAATGAATTATTCAAATTGATGCTGTCTACTTTATTTGGATTCACATGAAATGTTTCTTTACCAGTGTAAAGGATTTATAATCTGTTTTTGTTTGCATTGAATATAATTTGTGTATTTTGTAGTTTAATTGTTTATTTCAGAGTATTACGATCATCATGGTATGATATCAGTATCTAGAGAATGGGCATTGGATTGTTTGACTGTCTATAAGCTGCTGCCAGTGTCGGATTATGTACTTACTCCTAGTAAGATTAGAATTGTTATATTATTAGATTCCTGTGTGTTAGTTGGTGTGTAAAATGGAAGGGCTAATTTTATATACAGATTCATTATACTACTGCACCGAAGATGCTGTTTTACCCCTGTCTGTCCATCCATGTGTCCTTCCATCCCTTTGACCACCCCATTTCTCCCATTCTTCGCATTTTTCCCAGGAACTACAAACCAGTGCTTCCAGGCCTATGCCTTATGTGAACATGCTAAACAGTGTGATGGGTCTATCTATACATTCATTGCTAATCAACTTTCTTTTAACTGAATACTGTTATATTTTTTTCACATAATAGCTATTTATATATGAACTTTGAGTTATTGTCTCTTAGGTATGCTGTTTCTGATGGCGGCAGTGATGTTAACAATATACTAGTTTGTGATTAGTTCAGTTTATGAGGAACCACTTGTGGTAGGTCAATGATATTTGGTATGCAGTTGTATTAGCATTGCATATCTCATTTCCATGGAGATTACATGTCTGTCAGACAGGTTTCACCTGACCTTGACCTTATTTCATGGATCAGTGATCAAAGTTAAATTTACGTGATAAGGTTTGTTTCTCAGATACTGTAAGCAGTATGTCAAATATATTTGGTGTTTGGAATGATTTTAAGGTGTACATGTCAGTCCTGCAGATTTCATCTGACCTTGACCTCATTTTCACGGTTCATTGGTCAATGTTAAGTTTTTGTGTTTT
This sequence comes from Mytilus edulis, assembly GCF_963676685.1. Taxonomy (NCBI): domain Eukaryota; kingdom Metazoa; phylum Mollusca; class Bivalvia; order Mytilida; family Mytilidae; genus Mytilus; species Mytilus edulis. The sequence goes on along the minus strand of NC_092345.1, from coordinate 31,440,015 downwards.
GGTCTGTTTTTCTAATACTATAAGCAATAGGTCAACTATATTTGGTGTACGGGATGATTGTAAGGTGAACCTGTCTGTCTGACAGGTGTCATTTGTCCATGACCTCATTTTCATGGTTCATTGGTCAATGTTATGTTTTTTGTGTTTTGGTCTGTTTTTCTAGTACTATAAGCAATAGGTCAACTAATTTTGGTATATGGAATGATTGTAAGGTGTACATGTCTGTCTGTCTGTCAGGTGTCTTTGTCCTTGACCTCATGTTCATGGTTCATAGGTCAATGTTTTTTGTGTTTTGGTATTTTTTTCTCAGATACTATAAGCATTAGGTCAACTATATTTGGTGTATGGAACAATTGTAAGGTGTACATGTCCGTCTGACTATGATTATCTGACCAGGACCTCATTTTCATGGATCATTGATAATTTTAAGTTTATGTGAGACATTTCAGTGTGTGCACTCTTGTTACATTTATATCTTATTACCATCGCCTGGCATCCAGTTAGGCTACCACCAGGGAATGTTGTTTTTACTTAGAACCTTATGGGACACTATACTATAATATCTTCTCCTTGGAAGCAAATTGGTCATACATGTGTAAACAAATAAGACCTGAATTATAAGGGTAAAACACCAATTTTGGTCCCATGAGGAACAAATGTTTGCAAATTTGTTCTTTGATGGTCCCTTCTGTATTGCTACCCCGACTATAAATAGAAATTTTCCAAATAAATTATTTAAAGAAAAAATCTGATTAAAAATTATATATTAATAGCATATTTGAACTAATTTATTACAAAAATAATGTTGCTTAGACGGTTGAATTTAAAAATGATGACCATCCTCTGGAATCCAATATTGCTGCTACCACAAAACAGTTTATACAAAGCATTTTATGGGATTGTAGTTTAAACCAAATTTGGCATGACTCATCACAAGGGTGTGTAGTTTTAAACTTTCATCAGATGATGGTGCTTTCAATATTCTGGTACTCACAGTCAATATTATGTTGCTAAAAAAAAATATTCTAGCTTCATCTTCAGCAAGTATGACATGAATATATTTGATATTGAAAAAAAAAAACTTGATGCTTTGGATCGAATGAAAAACATATCTTGCTTTGTTAGCATGGTTAAAAAAAATCTGGCTTGATATAAAACTCCAGGACCCCCCCTAGAAAATCAAATGGTCCGTTCCTAAATATCAAAAGTACCACTTGAACTTGCTGTCATATGCAGTGTGTAGTTTTAAACTTTCATCAGATGATGTTGCTTTCAATATTCTGGTACTCACAGTCAATATTATGCATAGATGAAAGGTGGACATAACAGGCGCTTTGAGGCACTAGTATTAAAGCTTATGATATCTCAACATAAAATGTATTGAAACATACTTTTTTTTTATAATAATCCAGAAACTGAAAAAGAGATTGACATGGATACAAAAGATGAGTCAAGTCAGCATGGAGATGAAGATAAAGTCATGAAAGTCTGCAAAGATGACCTTGAAGATAATTTGTTGTATACGGACATTGATGGTGTTAATTTGACAACTACCAATGATCAGGAAGATAGTCTAAATACTGAAATGGAGGCAGAACCAGAAGATACATCTGTCATGGAAACAGGAAATTATACAAGGGAGATAAATCTAGACATATGTGAAATGATTCAAAGTAAAGGGTGTATAGAAAATATTGAAATGGAGAAAAACAATGAAACAGCTGAAGGAGTTATGGAAAATGAGGAAACAGAAATTGGACTCAAAACTACTGAGGTGAAAAGCATCACTGAGGAAAACATAGCTGTTACTGTCACTGATGAGAAAAATGATACAGAAAAAAAGATGAAAGAGAATACAAAAAAAAGAGGTAAGCATATTTTTAAAATAACTGTTTTGTTTCAATAATAATAATTTTCAACAGGCCTTAAGTAAATTTCCTTATATTCCTACTAGGAAATTACAAGCCTCTTGGGAATTATTGTGATATTATTACGTGAGTATTTCTGTATTGGCCTTGTTATTTATCTGAGGCTTGCTGTATTGGCCTGAGGGGAAGTGTAATGATATCTTTATTAATTAACTACAGTGTTAACATATTTTTTATTTCTTTTCACAAGAGATTAACATTTTTTACCTTGACACTATCCAAATCTGAGTTCCCATCTATAAGCTGCAGTATCAAATGATCTGGTGTTGTTTCCAGGTGCCTTCTACATTTTCTGATGATTTTTTACCCTTTCCAGTCACTACATAGAGAACCAGTGAAAGGAAGGAAACCAAACATGGCATGAAATTTCCTTATGAGGTGCTGACCAAGTATTGTTACTTTGCAGCTGATCCATTATCCAAGATGGCTGCCAGCGGTGGACTTAGTTTAACATAGGACCCTATGGGAAATACATACAAATGTCTTCTTTTAGAGAACCAATGATTATGAATGGAATGAATCCAAACATGGTATGAATGTTCCTTATGAGGTGCTGACCAAGTGTTGTTACTTTGCAGCCGATCCCTCATCTAAGATGGCTGCCAGTGAGTGACTTAGTTTAACATAGGACCTTATGGGAAATACATAATCATGTCTTCTTTTAGAGAACCACTGAATGGAATGGAACCAAACATGGCATGAATGTTTCTCTTGAGGTGCTGTCCAAGTGTTGCTACTTTGCAGCCGATCCATCATCCAAGATGGCCGCCAGGGGTGGGGACTTAGTTTAACATACATGACATAGGACCCTATAGGAAATTAATACAAATGTCTTCTTTTAGAGTATCACTGAATGGATGAAACCAAACATGGCATGAATGTTCCTTATGAGGTGCTGACCAAGTGTTGCTACTTTCATGACTTTGTTGCCAATTAACTGTTCAAGATGGCTACCAGGATATTTTAATAAATAACCGGACAAATATTAAACCAAATTTGACCTCAATTATTATTTGGGTATCTGTTATGATTTTTATCTATCTTTACATGATTTCTAAAACCAAAGTAGAGTTAGGTGAGCGACACAAGCTCTTGAGAGCTTCTAGTTACATTAAGCAAGTAACAATCAGTCAATCAATTTAATAGTCTTTACATCTTACTTACAGCTAATTTCCATATGCTTGAGTAAAACATTGGTTGGATTGCTTGCTTTCTTTGTATAAGCTTTGTAATTACAATTAACATCTCCAAACAATAAATAAATAAAAAAGAAGATGTGGTATGATTGCCAATGAGACAACTATCCACAAAAGACCAAAACGACACAAACATCAACAACTATAGGTCACTGTACGGCCTTCAACAATGAGCAAAGCCCACACCACATAGTCAGCTATAAAAGGCCCCGATAAGACAATGTAAAACAATCAAACGAGAAAACTAACGGCCATATTTATGCAAAAAAAAAAAAAAATGAACAAAAAACATGTAACACATAAACAAACGACAACCACTGAATTACAATATATATATATGACATAGTTAAACCTGTATAAATGTATAAATCCTATTTAAATTCAATTGGACATTTTCCCAATATAATTGTACAATATATACATGATATACAAACAAAGCAAGCAAAGGAAACAAAGTCTTCATCTGCATGCATTAGGAAATTAGCTGTAATGTGTGATATTTTTTTAACAAATCCATTAATAACAAAGTGATGAAATAAAAATATTTGTTTTAGCTGTTCAAGATTCAGCAAGGGAGTTCAACATCACTCCAGAGGTATGTGACCGAACATGTATGTCAACATACAAAGATGGTGGATCACCAGTTGTTGAATTTGTAATTGAATGTTCTAAAAATGGTGAGGACTGGATCCCAGTTGAAAAAGTTGATAAATATAGCAATGCATTTAAAGTCAAAGAGTTAGAAGATGGGAAACAGTACAGTTTCAGAGTTTCTGCTCTGAACAATGCTGGACAAAATAAAACACTAACATCAGAATTTGTTGAAATAGAGAAAGCACCATCAACTCAAATTTTTAGGGCTGAAGAAAAAGTTATGCAGAACCAAAAAACAGTTGAACCAAACTTGAACATGTGTATAGCTGAACCACAGGCTACTCCGGAGACAGATCTTAAAATGGGTAATATATTAACAGCAAATTATGTATAGTATATGGATGTATTTGAGACACAGTTTTTAGGGAAAATAAGATTGTCAATTAAGTTTATGCCTAATACCATTGGCAGAAGTTTCTAATTTGGAACTTACAAAGGTGTTACTGTAACCTTTTTGTGCTTAATAACTTCTTCTTCAATAAGTAAGTTCCTTGGAGCACCCATGTCACACACTACATTGCAACTCAAGTATGTCTTTCAAACTTTACCAAATTGTTATAAATATGGTCTCAGTGAGTGTTCTCCCCAGGCCCTTAAGGAACCACAGGCCTGCAATGTATAATTTCTGAGCGTGATGCTATCGGTCTTACCACGATGTATAATTTTTCTCTTTTTTGAAATAAAAATAGATCTAAAGTGTTGTGCTGTATTTATTTGATTTAATGTCTTTTTCCAATGTCTTGATTCTTTCTTGAAGAGAAAAAATGAATGGACATGTATAATTTTTTTAACCATAATATTTTTCAGCAAACTTGTGCCTAGTCTTTGTTGACTTGCTGTGGTAATATGCTGTGCTCTCTTACTGGTAGCACTTTATTTATGTGATATATGAAATGCACAGTATAATGCTTATAATGCTATAATTTTTTTTCAGATTCCCAGATACAATTAGTTAATAGTGCCAATGAGCGTAATGGAAAGCATGATTACACTAAAACCCATTCTTGCATATTTTGTGGCAAATTGGACTTAAAGATAAGCAGGCATTTGGAAAAAAAACATAGTGATGAAAAAGTTATAGCTCAGCTGCCCAAAGCTTCAAAAAATAGACAATCGAAGGATCAAAATAAAAGAAAATGCACACTTGATACATTACGCAACGAGGGGGATTTCATATTTAATATCGAAGTTTTGCAAAATGTGAGACAACAAAGGCCAGCACAGCAACTAATAGTTGCCAGGAGGCCTAGTGAAGGACAACACCAGATCAATGATTATCTCCCATGTAAATATTGTCTTCGATTTTACATAAAAACAGAATTATGGAGACATGGCAGCTCTTGTACTAGCAGACGTGGAAACGAAAACTTAGAAGATCAGGTCCAAGAAAAGTCATTTATAAAAGCGGGAAAGAGGCTTCTACAAGGTGCAGGAATATCTATTGATCATCACGATCCATTAGAAAAAAGGCAAGATTACTTTACTTATATATTGGAAAGTTTATCAAATGATGTAATAGGACAAAAAGTCAAGAACGATCAGAGTATTTTAGTCTTGGGCAAGAGTTTATTTGACAAACTAGGGAGGGAAAGATCGGCAGGAATACGTTATAGTTTAAGGCTTTTAGCCAGAATTAAAACTGAAGTTCTATTACTAAAACCAGTTGGTGATACAGCTGGAGCTGATCTGGTCAACTTCCTCAGGCCAGAAAATTTCAACTTATTTGTAGCTGCAGTAAAAACCATCGTTAAAGTTAGTGAAGAAAAAACACTAAATGGAGTGGACATGTTTATGAAGCCTGAATTGGCCAAAAAGGCTGGACAAATTATCAGAAAACTTAGTGAACACCACTTAGGTGCAATGGTGACTCAAAGAAATAGAGAGGGAAGGGAAGACATTGCAGACTTCTTATTTTTAATTGAAACTCAGTGGACTGACAAAATTGGGAGTCAGGCCCACCAGTCTTCAAAAGAACGAACATTTAACAAGAAAGAAGTACTTCCATTAACTCAAGATATCATGAAGTTGGCAACACATCAAAATGCTAAAATACCTGAAAAAATGAAGGAACTGTCAGAAGAAAAAACAATAGTTAATTGGAAGGAGCTTGCTTATCTAGTTTTGAGTAAAATTCAAGCATTTAATTTCAGAAGAGGAAATGAAACGAGTAAAATGCAGCTGATAAAATACAGCAATAGGGCAGACTGGAGGGGGGGGAATGAAGAACTATATAAAAGCCTGAGTGCGGTTGAAAGGGAGTTGGCCAAAAAGTAAGATTAAATTTAATTATAAAGACTTTTGATTTTTAAAATTCTCTGTTTTCAACACCTATTTCCTGCAGTTAGTGGACAGAAAGTCACAAAATTAATCAGACAAAAAGTCACAAATAATTTATTTATAATTGTTTGAACATATTATAAGAGAAAGTTCTTGAAATGATTTCTTTTTTATTTTACATAAATTCATTTTCCAGTGTAGGAAATTGTTCATAAGCCTTGATAAATGAAGATTTTTCAAACTTTAATCAGACAAAGGATATATTTCTTGGCACCATGAAGCCAATTAAGTACCAAGCCCTGAGTTTCATGCTATACTATGTGTTGCTTTTTAACATTCATAGCTTGTTAACTTATTGTTTATAAAAAAGAAGATATGGTATGCATGGTATGATTGCCAATGAAACAACTCTTAACAAAAGACAAATTGAAACAAAAATTAACCACTATAGGTCACAGTAAAGTATAAAATAGAAATATTGTATCTTGTATCCACTAAATTATGTAGGAATATCATAATTAGGGCCCCGCCAAATGGCGCCCGCCATATAGTTATCAGTCTGTCTGTCTGTCGCACCTTCCATCCATCCTTCCGTAACAAATCGTGTCTACTCTATATCTAGAGAACTTTCAAAGTTTATACTTGACATGTATATTAACCAACACCGGATGGTGTGTCATAATGTATGTTCAGCTTCCTAGGTCAAAGTTCAAGGTCAAAAACTTTGGTTTTAGTTGACAACCCCATGTTCTATGGTAAAGATTGTGTCCGCTATATATCTTGAGAACCGTTATGATTTCAAAGTTTATATTTGATATGTATTTAAACCAACACCAGAGGATGTGTCATAAATTATGTACAACTTCCTAGGTCAAAGGTCAAGGTCAAAAACTTTGGTTTCATTTGACAACCCCATGTCCAATGATGAAGATGCAAATGTTTTACCACACATTATTCACAGCTGGGCCCACAGAGATGGCTCCCATTTCAATGATATCTAGTTTACACTACGTTAATGTGTCACATGGTAGACATGACCAATAAAGCAGGAAAACTGCTTAAAGAGGCTTCATGTTAGTTAAATTGAAGTTTGCACTAAAGGAGTAGGTCCGGTAAGGGCCGATTTTGGCCTCAAATTTCAGGTTCATCTAACGAAAGTTTTTGGACACTTTTTAAACACTTAAGTGTCTATTTCAATTGATTGGATTAGTTTATGTGAAAGATTTTAACTGATTTAGTCATTAAAAACGCTCTGATTCAAGCTTAAATGTGAAAAATCGATCAAATATGCCAAAAAACGTCACTTTTCAGATGGTTTTTGTCAAAAATGAAAGTGGCCGCATACGTGTTCATCCTCAACCTTTATATATGTTTTGTATTATCATCAAATACAACTTACATTTCAGTATTATGAATGAACACGAATGCGGCCACTTTCATTTTAGACGGAAACTGTCTAAAAATTAACCAAAATGCTAAAATTTTGAAGATTTCAGTAATTTAGCATGACTTAATGATGCTAGAACGCGATATTTTTGCATTGTATGTGGCAAAAACAGCTCATATTTATGTAGCAGAAGCATTTTACTTTCCAAAATATAGCTTGAAGATTACATTTTCACAATTTTCTAAAACTGCTATATTTTGGGGCCAAAAAGGGGTCTTACTGAACCTACTCCTTTTATGGTTGCCATATTGATTCAGCAGATGACCATTTTATTGCAATAATCTCTCTCTATCCTCATTGCTATAATCTCTCTGTGTCCTTATAATTGAAATCCATCTCTGTCCTTATTACCTTAATCTCTCTGTCCTTATTGTCGTAATCTCTCTCTGTCCTTATTACCGTAATCTCTCTCTGTCCTTATTGTCGTAATCTCTCTCTGTCCTTATTACCGTAATCTTTCTCTGTCCTTATCTCTGTCCTTATCACCGTAACCTCTCTCTGCCCTTATTGTCGTAATCTCTCTCTGTCCTTATTACTGTAATCTTTCTTTGTCCTCATTGCCATAATCTCTCTCTGTCCTTATTGTCATAATCTCTCTCTGTCCTTATTGTCTTAATCTCTCTCTGTCCTTATTACAGTAATCTCTCTCTGTCCTTATTGTCGTAATCTCTCTCTGTCCTTATTGTCGTAATCTCTCTCTGTCCTTATTGTCGTAATCTCTCTCTGTCCTTATTAGCGTAATCTCTCTCTGTCCTTATTACTGTAATCTGTCTCTGTCCTTATTAGCTTAATCTCTCTCTGTCCTTATTACGAAATCTCTCTCTGTCCTTATTGTCGTAATCTCTCTCAGTCCTTATTACCGTTATCTCTCTCTGTCCTTATTACCGTAATCTTTCTTTGTCCTCATTACCCTAATCTCTCTCTGTCCTTATAACCATAATCTCTGTCTGTCCTTATTACCATAATCTCTCTCTGTCCTCATTGCCATAATTTCTTTCTTCCATTAGTCTACTTACCTAATTTTTGACTTTGCACTGAAATTTATGCACAAGTAATATGGTGCAACTGGTGAAGCAAAAAAACAGCTAACCCTTCTGGAGCACAGCTGAGTTCACCTTAGTTTTTTTTGGTGAGTGTTCATGTTTACTGTGTTATTTTGGTCTCGTTTGACAGAGACAAAAAGCAAGACATAGGTATGCTGTTTCTTGCGTTGGTGGCGGCGGTATCAACAATGTATTAGTTTGTGATTAGGTCTAGTTTGTGGGAACCACAAGTGGTGGGTAAATCATATTTGGTATGTAGTTGCATAAGAATTGGCACTTCTCATTTCCATGGATATTATTTGGTCCTGCTCCCATGGTCATGGTCTATTGACACTGAAAATTTTGCTTAGTTAACATGTATTAATTTTTGATTAGGTCAGTTTCAGGGGAACCATTAGTGGTAGGCCAAAGTTAATTGGTATTCAGTTTTATAAGCTTTAACACATCTCACTCAGTCATGGTCTGTTGATTTTGAAACTTTTGCTTAGTTTACATGTATTAGTTTGTGATTAGATCAGTTTAAGATGAACTGATAATGTTAGGTCACTGATATTTGGTATGCAAATTTATTGACATTTGCATGTATTGTTTCCATGGAGATTGTACAGCTCCACCTCCTCTCCATGGTTCATTGACTTTGAAACTTTTACATATAAAAAAGAAGATGTGGTATGATTGCCAATGACATGAATGAGACAACTATCCACAAAAGACCAAAATGACACAGACATTAACAACTATAGGTCACCATACAGCCTCCAACAATGAGCAAAGCCCATACCACATAGTCAGCTATAAAAGGCCCCGATAAGACAATGTAAAACAATTCAAACGAGAAAACTAACGGCCTTATTTATGAAAAAAACCAAAACAGTTTAAGTAAATGTTTATGTTTAGGTTTGTTTAAAAAAATAAGACTTAAAATAAGTCAATGATATTAGGTATCTATGTATTAGTATTGACACATCTCATTTACATGGAGATTGATTAGCCATGTACCTCAGTCATAGTTCATTGACCATGTTGACTTTGAGTACTTGCCTGACTTTTGTAACATGTTTAAGTATTGCTATTTTAATTCCAACATTTTCATAATCAAAATTACAAAAAAACGAGACATAAGTGATTTGTCTGTGATACTTTTTATACCCCCGTGTTAAAAAAGTGGAGGTATACTGTTTACTTCAGTCCATCGGTCTGTATGCCATCCGTCCAATGAATATTTTTTGTCGCATCTTTCTCAGGAACCACATCATAAGGATTTCTGAAATTTGGTTTCAGGATTTATATGAGTCAGCTATACCATGTGGTGTAAACTTCCTGTTTACCATGCTTACCAACACTTACATCATTTTACACATGACATCTCTCTCTGTCCTTATTACTGTAATCTCTCTGTCCTTATTGTCGTAATCTCTCTCTGTCCTTATTAGTGTAATCTCTCTCTGTCCTTATTACCGTAATCTCTCTCTGTCCTTATTGTCGTAATCTCTCTCTGTCCTTATTGTCGTAATCTCTCTCTGTCCTTATTGTCGTAATCTCTCTCTTTCCTTATTACGAAATCTCTCTCTGTCCTTATTACCGTAATCTTTCTTTGTCCTCATTACCCTCATCTCTTTCTGTCCTTATTACCGTAATCTCTCTCTGTCCTTATTAGCTTAATCTCTCTCTGTCCTTATTACGAAATCTCTCTCTGTCCTTATTGTCGTAATCTCTCTCAGTCCTTATTACCGTAATCTCTCTCTGTCCTTATTACCGTAATCTTTCTTTGTCCTCATTACCCTAATCTCTCTCTGTCCTTATAACCATAATCTCTGTCTGTCCTTATTACCATAATCTCTCTCTGTCCTCATTGCCATAATTTCTTTCTTCCATTAGTCTACTTACCTAATTTTTGACTTTGCACTGAAATTTATGCACAAGTAATATGGAGCAACTGGTGAAGCAAAAAAACAGCTAACCCTTCTGGAGCAGCTGAGTTCACCTTAGTTTTTTTTGGTGAGTGTTCATGTTTACTGTGTTATTTTGGTCTCGTTTGACAGAGACAAAAAGCAAGACATAGGTATGCTGTTTCTTGTGTTGGTGGCGGCGGTATCAACAATGTATTAGTTTGTGATTAGGTCTAGTTTGTGGGAACCACAAGTGGTGGGTAAATCATATTTGGTATGTAGTTGCATAAGAATTGGCACTTCTCATTTCCATGGATATTATTTGGTCCTGCTCCCATGGTCATGGTCTATTGACACTGAAAATTTTGCTTAGTTAACATGTATTAATTTTTGATTAGGTCAGTTTCAGGGGAACCATTAGTGGTAGGCCAAAGTTAATTGGTATTCAGTTTTATAAGCTTTAACACATCTCACTCAGTCATGGTCTGTTGATTTTGAAACTTTTGCTTAGTTTACATGTATTAGTTTGTGATTAGATCAGTTTAAGATGAACTGATAATGTTAGGTCACTGATATTTGGTATGCAAATTTATTGACATTTGCATGTATTGTTTCCATGGAGATTGTACAGCTCCACCTCATTGACTTTGAAACTTTTACATATAAAAAAGAAGATTGTCGTATTCTCTCTCTGTCCTTATTACCGTAATCACTCTCTGTCCTTATTACTGTAATCTCTCTCTGTCCTTATTACGTAATCTCTCTCTGTCCTTATTAGCGTAATCTCTCTCTGTCCTTATTACCATAATCTCTCTCTGTCCTTATTATGTAATCTCTCTCTGTCCTTATCACCGTACTCTCTATCTATCTGTCCTTATTGTCGTAATCTCTCTCTTTCCTTATTGTCGTAATCTCTCTCTGTCCTTATTACTGTACTCTCTATCTGTCCTTATTACCGTAATCTCGCTCTGTCCTTATTGTTGTAATCTCCCTTTGTCCTTATTACTGTACTCTCTATCTGTCCTTATTACCGTAATCTCTCTCTGTCCTTATTGTCGTAATCTCTCTCTGTCCTTATTGTCGTAATCTCTCTCTGTCCTTATTACTGTAATCCCTCTCTGTCTTTATTGTCGTAATCTTTCTCTTGTCCTTATCACCGTAATCTCTCTCTGTTCTTATTGCCATAATCTCTCTCTGTCCTTATAACCTTATGTGCATGACATACGACCCTTTGGTCCCCGATTTGGATTCCAAAACTCCAAATTAAAAATTCCAAGATGTATCTGTACATGTAATGCTTCAGTACAAATTTCTCCTTTCTTCTTGTATCATTGGAGAAATCTTGTTGAATATGTCTTATAATTTATGAAGTTATTGATTGCAGCAGGGTACATGTCTCAGCATAATTGAAGTAAAGAAGATTACAAATCAAAATATAAAGTCTATTAATGAAATATGCACTTGTTTTGATGTAATGAAATACTTATAAATTGTACAAATTATGTTATACGATCAGTATACGAACAGATATAAGTGATTGAGCATCTCCATAAAGGCAAACACTGATTCGTCTATTTCTCATTTCGTTTTTCATTACATGTTATTTGTTATAATTTGGTGTTACAGACTGCTGCTAGTGGTTTTTTTTAAGCAATCAGTCCTTCAAATATTAGAATGTTGAAAAAATTTAATAGTACTTTTTATAATTTATATCTTCAATCATCTGTATGATTTGGAGTTTTCTTTAGCATGTTTAGGATGTGAACAATGAACTTTATTATATCTGCACACTATAATACACATTTGTATCTGCTCCTCCTAAAACCCTTATCTTAATTTAATGAAACTTTATCAAGAAACTTTACCATATAATGCCAGTGTGCACCTATTTTGTTATTTGGTCTGAATTCTTTTTTGGGTTTCCCTTAGGAAATCATTGACTCTGCAAGGGGTGGTTGTATCAATTTGAGTGCTTTGCTTGCAGTACCTTTAGTTACATAATGCCATTGGTTCCCTTCTAATTTACTTTTAGGTTCAATACTAACACATCTATAGACTAAGTGCAGTAAGTATGGGACTGTGTGTTCAATTTGTGAACTCTGCTGACAGTACTTCTAGAACTCATAGTTATTATTGTTTCTTTTTCAGAATGGACTTGGTTGAAGTAATTGGGAAAAAAAACAGGAAAGTGCCAGTACTTTTAACACCATTAATGAAAAGGGGCATTGATCTTCTTATATCAACTAGAGATTCTTCAGGAGTAGAGAAGAGCAATATCTTTGTTTTTGCAAAAGTAAGATTTTTTTTTAACTAGCAGTTTGAAGTACTTTGCTGTAGGCCAAAAATAGGTGTTATAAATATTACTTTAAAGTGTAAGTGATACATTGTTCTTGGTAAAATGTGTCTGGGCAAACATAAATTGTTAGTATAAAAAGTCCATGGTTACATGATAAGTCCCCTACCGACAAAGTGGAAGGGGACTTTAGGTTTGCACTCCGTCTGTCTGTCCATTGGTCAGTCCAGCAAATCAGTTTTCCACACTTTTTTCTTCGTGCTTGAAGGTATTGATTTGAATTTGGTATATGGTTTTATCATGACAAGTTATAGATCAAGTTTAAATTATGTTCCGGTCTGATGATTTTGTGCAGAGTTATGGTCCTTGAAATTCACTAAAATAATCAGTTTTCCACACTTTTTCTGTCATGCTTGAAGATATTGACTTGATATTTGTTATATAGTTTAAACCTTGACAAGTTATAGATCAAGTTAGCATTTTGTTCAAGTACAAGGAATTTTTAGCCGGTAGGGGACTATAAGAATGCTTGTCTACTAGCATTTCTTAGTCTGATGTCAGTTATAAAAGTCCACAGATTTATTTTCCCAAGTAAAAATGTCCATGTTCTCAATTTTACTAGGAAAATTTTCCAATAGTGTGAGATTTTCACATGGTTGTTAACACCAAATTTTCATCACAAATTTCTCTACAACTGCATAGTAGAACAATGTAGAATGATTTGATATAAATTTGGTATTGAACTTCCTTATGGTGAGTTGTACTGTGTAAGAGAATTTCAGATCTGTCGTACATCTCATCCCTGTTTTCCTATAGTTAAAGATTTTCACATATGGTTCTATAAACATGTCCTGTTTTCCAATAGTGTGAGATTTTCACATATATATGGTTATTAACACCAAATTTTTGGTCGCATACTTCTTTACAATTGCTTTGTAGGATGATTTAGCTTCTATAAAGTGAGTTAGAGATTTTTTTATCTGTTTGTTTACTGTTAGTTTGAGATTTGCACATATATGGTTCTACTGACCACTTCATCATTTCAAAAATTCTTGAAAACCACTATAGATAGAGAAAATCTTTAATTATTGAGATCTACCTACGGTCTATTTAGACCATAACTATCAGATGACTTCTTATATGAGTAGTTGCCCTCAAATAATGAATTTTACCATTTTTCGGTTTACGCCAATTATCTTAAAACTATAATAAAACATGGAGAGAACTTTAAAAAGCAAAAATGATCAGCTAGCCAAGATGTACAAATAAGTCAATATGGCCATGATCATCAGTCCACTCCACATAGGAGTTATTGCCATTTGAAGACGATTTTATGAATCTTGTGTGTATTTGCCCATTATCTTGAAAACTATAATAGATAGGTAGAAACTATAAACAGCAATATTTTGAAAGGTGAGTGAATAAGGCTATTAGAGATTTCTTGGTGGTTTTTTGTTACAGGCTTCTTTGTCTTGAAGCGTTTTATTTGATGTAAAATAATTATATTTTGCAGGGAGAGAGAAGCTACATTGAAGGGGCAGAAGCTCTAAACCATGTCCTGAAAGAAGTTGAAGGGTTAAAACATCCTGAAAATATAAGATTTCCTAAGATGCGGAAATATTTTGCAACCACTGTTCAGGTATGCAAAGCTTTATGATAAGGGCCCAGGCGATTGATCGGCAGGTCTATAGTAATCAAATTATTTGTATGTGCATCTGTCCATCATATATCGTTGCTGCTCTCTTCCTTACAAATCCCTTGAAGTTTGATAATGAAACTTTGAATGTTTATTCACCACTACTAGACATTCTGGAGTGTTGTGTTCAAGGGAAACAAAACATACTATGAAAGTAGTGGTCAACTTAGCCATCCCTGTGCATATGCACAAGAATCGTTTCAGCTCTTTAACTTGAACTCCCTTGTCGTTTTGGCCTGAATTAGTAGTGCTTCAGAAAAAGAAAATGTCTGCCTTCCATGGTTATAAGCTATGTTTGATTAGAATAACCAATCACAATTCACTTTTTACTAGAGTAGAGGCCTCTTTGATGGCTGCCATCATAATCCTCGAGTTAAGGGCATATGATACAGTTTCGATCCCATAATAATTTATTGCTAACAAAAATTTGCATAGAAGCTATTTTTCACCCAAGCAATTCAAATATGTAATAAAAAATATACCTTCATGTGCTACTTCAAGAGATTAAAGGGATCACATTTTAGACATTTACTCAAAATTTCATTTTTGCACACATTTCTTTCCTTTGGATAAACACACATTACTTTTTTGTTTCAACAGAGAAACACAAGCTGATTTTTGTAGAAACATTATGAAAATCTTCTTTACATAAATATGCTCCTGAGGTGGTACCAAACACCTTGACTAAAATTAATTTGGCTCGTTTAATTTTCATCATGTTCATAAAATTTTGACACAATATTTACTTTGACCCTTTGACAAAAATATGAAATTTAAAAAAAAACTTGAACCAGACACATTATCAGAAAAAAATGGTTGGATATTTAGCAGTTTGGCAAACACTAATTTTGCCATTTTAAAAAGGAGGGGTCCATGTACTTAATTTAAGTTAAATCAGTTTAAATCATAAAAAAACAGGTGAAAAATGCAGCTTTTCCCGACATGTCACAGTTTTAACGTTGCGAAAATAGCATTTTACATTAGTAACGTCATTACCTCCCCTGTAAATGTATCGTATGCCCTTAAATATACATGTATATTGTTTTAAATTTCTTTCATTAGGAAATCAGATATTTATGTAATATTATGATATTGAGAGGTGTTTGTGTTGGTTGTTTCTCAAGAGAAAATGCTAAATCTAATGAAATACTTGTGAAAAATCATGTGACCATTCTTAATTTTATTTTCATGATTTTCAATATATATATATGTAGGACTCTAAAGTGCAATGGTACTCTAAAGTGCGATGGTCACGCTAAAGTGTGATGGTCTACGCTAGAGTACAATGGTGTATCACGCTAAAGTGCGATGGCTGTTTGTTCGCTAATGTACTGTGGTTTATCACGCTAAAGTGCAATGGACTAAAAGGGTAATGTTTAAGGGCTTAAAGTATTAAAGAACATGGATTTAAAAAAATTGTCTTCTTGTGAAAGCTTGTACAAGGTTTTATGACATATTTGATAGGCTTTAAAATTACCGGTAGTCTTTGATCATTGTTTAAAATTAAGAAGAACGACCACGTAATAATTGCTAAAATGGTGTAAAAATCTATATATCCTGTATTTTTTTTTTTTTTAATTCAGGCCAGTATCACACATTTGGATAATTGGTGTAGCTTGCCGTTTACATAGTCTATCACTAATGTGAACATCTCCTCTCAAAGTTGTCATTGTTAATTACAAATACAAAATTCGATCTAATTTTTAGCAGACAATTTATGATTTACGCAAGGAAACATGATGTACCTTTATTTTACCGACTTTACTTTTCATTAAAATCAACAATATTTGAACGGGGACGGCACAGTAAACTGCAACATAAACAATGATGTCAATGTATCAATTAGCTTCAAATAGAAACAGGATAAAGGATTCTTATGTGTATACTTTTGTATCTTTAAGTAAGATGGTCGACTGCAGAACAAAAGTCCTTCTCCTAGCACCGAAAAAACCCACATTTGCTGCAGCCCACAAAACACGGTTATCATGTTTAAACTGAGTAAGTCATGGACATTTGCTTTAAAGTTGTTAATCAAATATTCTACATTTATCTTCCGGCATGTTAATTTTTTGTTTGTATAAAAGACTGTTCACGTCATAATCCATAGTACATTTATTACGTCTATACTTTCGTGGACCATCGCACTTTAGCGTGTGTAGGCATCCCACTTTAGCGTAGACCATCGCACTTTAGCGTGACTATCATACTTTAGCGTCATAGGTTATATTTTTTATATCAGCCAAAAAATACATTTTTTTCCCCTTTTTTTCCAGCTGTTTGGAATTAAGGAAAATGAATTAGCCGAAGTAGCTAGACATATGGGACATGAATTGGCTGTTCATAGACAGTACTATCGGCTACAAGATGATGTAATTGAATTAGCGAAGGTCTCAAAGCTTCTTTTAGCAGTAGAAAGCGGGAAAGCCAACGCCTTTAAAGGAATGTCTATAGATGACATAGATATTGATGGTATATGATTTAACATAATGTTTTTGTAATGCCTTCACAACTAATATTAGATGTTTTCAGGTAGAAATAAAGTAGTTCATTTTAAAAGAAATATTAATAATTCAAAAGTTCACTGATTTTCATTACTAGTATAAAAGGCTCATCCTTAAGTAGGATTTCCCATTGGACATAATGACTAGTTTGAACTTTGAATTGCTGGTCCTTCATGAAACCAGCTGGTCTGTTTAAATAGATTTAACAGCTTGAATTAAAAAAAAATTTAGGCACAAAGAGCATGCTATTTCTGAATTTTACTGACCATTTTGTAGATTTTCCTGCTTTGGTCTGACAGATAGATGGGGGCCTCATTATGGCCAAGTGGTCTAAGTTGTTCATCAGCAGTTATCACTAGCCTGCCAACACTGAGGTTATGAGTTAAAACCCTGCTTGTGGCAGGTACTTTTGACTCATATCTTAATCAACCAGGATTGCTAGTTTTCCTGCTGAAATGTGGCTTTAAACACCAACTGTATATCAATCAATCTGACAGGCACGTGATTCTTTCACACTCTGCAAGTCAACATTTGATACAGTATTCTGATAACTAGTCAACAACATAACAAAAGGTGTACCAAAACATTTAAAATAAAATTGATAATGGAAATGGGGAATATGTCAAAGAGACAACAACCTGACCAAAGAGCAGACAACAGCCAAAGGCCACCAATGGGTTTTCAACGCAGCGAGAGAATCTCGTACCCGTAGGTGGTCCTCAGCTGGCCCCTAAATAAAATTGTGTACTAAGTCAGTGAAAATGGATGTCACACTAAACTCCAAAACATATAAATGAACTGAAATTAAAAACCATACAAGACTAACAAAGGCCAGAGGCTCCTGACTTGGGACAGGCACAAAAATGCGGTTAGGTTAAAGTTTGTTTATTTCACTAGTGCCAAAAGGCTGGACATACGAATTGATTTTCCAGTGGCAGCAATGTCAGTATTAACTTTTATTTAAACACAAATATTTCAGCTACCATTTCACCAAGGACTACCTTATTTGGTACCAAAATAACTTGTGATCTGACAATTACAATTTTTTTTTATAACAGATTGCGAGCTCTTATTATTGTGATACTCACACAGTCACATTATTCGCAATAATAAAAACCTCAAAATAATTTCTAAATTTACAGTATGCATATATGACTTCAGTATTGAAACACTTTTAACTATATTTGTAATTACAATAAAGCGGTTCATTTGAGTAAGAAAAAATGTAAAATATCATTAAATCTTGTATCACTTGTAGGAGGAAAATATGGGATGGGAGGCATATTATCTTTGTTTACCTTATATGTTTTTGTTTCAGGTCTGCCCAATGTTGGTGATGACGAAGAATTAGAGAGTACATTTGGTATGATAAATTTTATAGGGTATTCACATTTTAAGTTCCAATATTTTATTGAGGGAAAATTGCCATTCAGGTTTAGTTGAAAAAAGTAATATAAACACTGTTCCTTTGATGTAATGGTTATTTCATAATATTTCATGGGATTGTATACTCTGCATTTTTCCTTTTCCAAATAAAAAAAAATGAATATTTAATTTGATAGTTACAAAGTTACATGCACTAGTCTGTACTGGGAGACAAGTTTAAAAATTATAATTTTAGTCCAAAACATCAAATTCTTAGCTTATGCTTCAAATATGTCAAGCATCTAAAAAAATATTTTGATTTCCATTGTTTGAGATATCACATTTGAAAATATTTGATTATTGTCCTCCATGACAATCTGTTGAAAATAAAGAATCCCCTTTCATTTTCATTTGACTGTGTGGTTATCTTCAAGTGGCAGTACAGAATGCCGCTATTCATGTGAATAATTAATAGATCAGTGCTCTGTAGTTCATATCATTAATACAATCTTGTTCTTCAGCTCCAAATGATGATGCTGATTTAACCCATACAAAGAGTACCGATATTATTCTGCCGTCAAAAGCTGCATCTGGTAAATATTTGATGTACATTTTTATATTGGCACAGCTTATTCATAAATATTTCATGCATTTAGGTCACTATAATTCTTTTTAATAACTTATACAATGACAAACAGTAAAGAAGAACATATTTGCTAGATAGTCTGACTTGGTAAAGGAATAAAATTTACTTGATAGGTTTAAATTACTTTTTTGGTTACCAAAACTTCCTGTTACCTATGTGGACCAAATGTCATAAAAACTTAAGTAATTTTCATGTATTGCACTTAATCTAATGACTAGTAATCTTCATGCATGACTCCTGGTCAGCCTTTAACAAAAGTACTGTAAATGCAGAAATTATTGCAATTTTTGAAGAATGGACCAAAATACGAGATTAATGCCTCGTTCACATGTAAATTTATTTCAAATTGAATGTGAATCAAAATTTGCTAATTGCGTTCACACCCTCTTCTTTTTTTAATTCGAATTGGCTCATTCGCATCATCCAATTCGCATTAGAAATGCGTTTTTGGTAATACAAATCAGTCAATTGGAATTAAACACTGTTATGGACACTTGGTAAATTGTAATTCGAATTGAATTGTTAGTAATTATTTGGTTATGTGAATTAAAAAGTTAACGTCATTAGGACAGTAAAGTGAATTTGAAGCGAATTGCAATTCGTTAGAATTGACGTAAGAAGGTAAAACTTTTCGCATGCGAATTTTAAACTAATTCGAAAAAGTTAATGCAAATCAAATCCTCATTTCCTGCTGATAGGGCAGCATACATGGCTGCTATGGTTGCACATAGGTTTTCATTAAAGGCAATGGGAAAACATATTTTCATCATCTCCTCTGAAGTTACAAGACTAATCTTAATGCAACATTTGTTTTTATATGTTATTTACAGGGAAGGTCATGAAGGTGCACATGGTCGTCTTGATATATGTCATCAGCCCTTGACCTCATTTGCACCCCAAAGTCTTATAACTTGATGATTTTTACCATTGCCTGTTTTTAGTAAGGTAATTGGGAAAGTGTCACGATTTGTCCATGAATACATAAAATGTCATTGTATATCTACATCACAGTTTCATTTTCATTTGACTGTGTAGTTATCGTCAAGTGGCAGTACAGAATGCCGCTATTCATGTGAATAATTAATAGATCAGTACACTGTAGTTCATATCATTAATACAATCTTTTTCTTCAGCTCCAAATGATGATGCTGATTTAACTCATACAAAGAGTACCGATATTATTCTGCCGTCAAAAGCTGCATCTGGTAAATATTTAATGTACATTTTTATATTGGCACAGCTTATTCATAAATATTTCATGCATTTAGGTCACTATAATTCTTTTTAATAACTTATACAATGACAAACAGTAAAGAAGAACATATTTGCTAGATAGTCTGACTTGGTAAAGGAATAAAATTTACTTGATAGGTTTAAATTACTTTTTTGGTTACCAAAACTTCCTGTTACCTATGTGGACCAAATGTCATAAAAACTTAAGTAATTTTCATGTATTGCACTTAATCTAATGACTAGTAATCTTCATGCATGACTCCTGGTCAGCCTTTAACAAAAGTACTGTAAATGCAGAAATTATTGCAATTTTTGAAGAATGGACAAAAATACGAGATTAATGCCTCGTTCACATGTAAATTTATTTCAAATTGAATGTGAATCAAAATTTGCTAATTGCGTTCACACCCTCTTCTTTTTTTAATTCGAATTGGCTCATTCGCATCATCCAATTCGCATTAGAAATGCGTTTTTGGTAATACAAATCAGTCAATTGGAATTAAACACTGTTATGGACACTTGGTAAATTGTAATTCGAATTGAATTGTTAGTAATTATTTGGTTATGTGAATTAAAAAGTTAACATCATTAGGACAGTAAAGTGAATTTGAAGCGAATTGCAATTCGTTAGAATTGACGTAAAAAGGTAAAACTTTTCGCATGCGAATTTTAAACTAATTCGAAAAAGTTAATGCAAATCAAATCCTCATTTCCTGCTGATAGGACAGCATACATGGCTGCTATGGTTGCACATAGGTTTTCATTAAAGGCAATGGGAAAACATATTTTCATCATCTCCTCTGAAGTTACAAGACTAATCTTAATGCAACATTTGTTTTTATATGTTATTTACAGGGAAGGTCATGAAGGTGCACATGGTCGTCTTGATATATGTCATCAGCCCTTGACCTCATTTGCACCCCAAAGTCTTATAACTTGATGATTTTTACCATTGCCTGTTTTTAGTAAGGTAATTGGGAAAGTGTCACGATTTGTCCATGAATACATAAAATGTCATTGTATATCTACATCACAGTTTCATTTTCATTTGACTGTGTAGTTATCGTCAAGTGGCAGTACAGAATGCCGCTATTCATGTGAATAATTAATAGATCAGTACACTGTAGTTCATATCATTAATACAATCTTTTTCTTCAGCTCCAAATGATGATGCTGATTTAACCCATACAAAGAGTACCGATATTATTCTGCCGTCAAAAGCTGCATCTGGTAAATATTTAATGTACATTTTTATATTGGCACAGCTTATTCATAAATATTTCATGCATTTAGGTCACTATAATTCTTTTTAATAACTTATACAATGACAAACAGTAAAGAAGAACATATTTGCTAGATAGTCTGACTTGGTAAAGGAATAAAATTTACTTGATAGGTTTAAATTACTTTTTTGGTTACCAAAACTTCCTGTTACCTATGTGGACCAAATGTCATAAAAACTTAAGTAATTTTCATGTATTGCACTTAATCTAATGACTAGTAATCTTCATGCATGACTCCTGGTCAGCCTTTAACAAAAGTACTGTAAATGCAAAAATTATTGCAATTTTTGAAGAATGGACAAAAATACGAGATTAATTATAACGATTTTCAGAAATTCTGCATTTAGATATCTGTATTAGATATATGATATCAGAATGCGAGCTCTTATTATTGTGATACTCACACAGTCACATTATTCGCAATAATAAAAACCTCAAAATAATTTCTAAATTTACAGTATGCATATATGACTTCAGTATTGAAACACTTTTAACTATATTTGTAATTACAATAAAGTGGTTCATTTTCAGTAAGAAAAAAAGTAAAATATCATTAAATCTTGTATCACTTGTAGGAGGAAAATATGGGATGGGAGGCATATTATCTTTGTTTACCTTATATGTTTTTGTTTCAGGTCTGCCCAATGTTGGTGATGACGAAGAATTAGAGAGTACATTTGGTATGATAAATTTTATAGGGTATTCACATTTTAAGTTCCAATATTTTATTGAGGGAAAATTGCCATTCAGGTTAAGATGAAAAAAGTAATATAAACACTGTTCCTTTGATTTAATCGTTATTTCCAAATATTTCAAGGGATTAAAAGTTTTCTCTGCATTTTTCCTTTTCCAAATAAAAAAAAATGAATATTTAATTTGATAGTTACAAAGTTACATGCACTAGTCTGTACCGGGAGACAAGTTTAAACATTATCATTTTAGTCCAAAACATCAAATTCTTAGATTATGCTTCAAATATGTCAAGCATCTAAAAAAATATTTTGATTTTCATGGTTTAAGATATCACATTTGAAAATATTTGATTATCCTCCTCCATGACAATCTGTTGAAAAGACAGAATCCCCTATGCACCATCTTGGGAAATTATGTGGGTTGATCTCATCTGAAGTTACAAGACTAATCTTAATGAAACATTTTAATTGGTATGACGTTGGAGTTGTTGTCGTCTGGGGTCGTCGTCCGAAGACACATTAGTTTTCGCACTCTAACTTTAGTTTAGGTGAATGGATCTCTAGGAAATTTTACCACAAAGTGCAATACCACAAATAGAAGGTTGGATTGATTTTGGAGGTTATGGTACCAACAGTTAAGGAAAAAATGGCCAATATTAGCATTTTTATATAACCACAAACAAATTTTGCAATTGTATATTGGTATGACGTTGGCTTCGTTGTTGTCGTTGTCCTCGTCCAAGACACATTGATTTTCACACTCTAACTTTAGTTAAAGTGAATTGATCTCCTTTGAAATTTTCGGAATTAGGAGCCAAAAAGGGGTAAAAAATAATCATTCTTGTAAATTCCAGACAAAACTTGTGTGTTAGTGAACGGATCTCTTTGACATTGTACCACAAAGTTCAATATCGCAAAGGGAATGCTGGGATTGATTTTGGGGGTTATTGCCTCAAAATTTTAGGAATAAGGGGCCAAAAGAAGGGCCAAAAAATAAGCATTTTTCTAGTTTCAGGACAATAACTTGTGTGTAAGTCTATGGATCTTTCTGAAATTGTACTACAAAGTTCTATATCACAAAGGGAAAGCTGCTATTGAGTTTGGGGGTTATTGCCTGAAACGTTAAGGAAAAAGGGGCCAAAAATAAGCATTTTTCTAGTTTCCTGACAATAACTTGTGGTCAAGTGTATGGATCTCTCTGAAATTGTACTGCAAGGTACCATACCACAAAGGGAAGGCTGGGATAAATTTTGGGGGTAATAGCCTCAAAATTTTAGGAATTAGGGGCAAAAAAAATGGAACAAAAAACAAGCATTTTTTTAGTTTCATGACAATAACTTGTGTGTAAGTCTATGGATCTTTCAGAAATTGTACTACAAGGTTCCATATCCCAAAGAGAAAGCTGGAATTTAGTTTGGGGGTAATTGCCCAAAAAGTTTAGGAATAAGGGGGCCAAAAATAGGCATTTTTCTCATTTCCAGACAACTTGTGTTTAAGTGTATGGATCTCTGAAGTTTTACTGCAAGGTACCATACCACAAATGGAAAGCTGGGATTGATTTTTGGGTATTTGCCTCAAATTTTAGGAATTAGGGACCAAAAAGGGGAAAAAAACCAAGCATTTTTCTAGTTTCATGACATTTACTTGTGTGTAAGTGTATAGATCTTTCTGAAATTGTACTACAAGGTTCCATATCACAAAGAGAAAGCTGGGTTTGAATTTGGGGGTAATTGCCTTAAACGTTTAGGAATTTGGGGGCAAAAAAACAATCATTTTTTCTAGTTTCCAGTCAATAACTTGTGTTCAAGTGTACAGATCTCTCTGAAATTGTACTGCAAGGCACCATACATTGTAACTTAAAGGGAAGGGTGGGATTGAATTTGTGGGTGATGATGAATCATGAAGGGATTCAAAAAATTTGAATGGGGATTTTTTTCCTCGTTTTTTCTTCAAAATTTTCAATTTTAAATTGGTTATTTCTGATTTATATATAAAAGCAAATAATAATGATATGATTTGAAAAGGTAAATTAAAAAAAAATTGAGTTCATAGACCACATTCATTCTATGTCAGAAACCTATGCTGTGTCAAATATTTAATCACAATTTGAATTCAGTGCTGTACCAACTGTTCAGGGTTTGACCTCTGTGGTCGTATCAAATTGCACCCAGCAGAGCACTTTATTTTTATATGTTATTTACAGGGAAGGTCATGAAGGTGCACATGGTCGTCTTGATATATGTCATCAGACCTTGACCTCATTTGCACCCCAAAGTCTTATAACTTGATGATTTTTACCATTGCCTGTTTTTAGTAAGGTAATTGGGAAAGTGTCACGATTTGTCCATGAATACATAAAATGTCATTGTATATCTACATCACAGTTTCATTTTCATTTGACTGTGTAGTTATCGTCAAGTGGCAGTACAGAATGCCGCTATTCATGTGAATAATTAATAGATCAGTACACTGTAGTTCATATCATTAATACAATCTTTTTCTTCAGCTCCAAATGATGATGCTGATTTAACCCATACAAAGAGTACCGATATTATTCTGCCGTCAAAAGCTGCATCTGGTAAATATTTGATGTACATTTTTATATTGGCACAGCTTATTCATAAATATTTCATGCATTTAGGTCACTATAATTCTTTTTCAAGGGGCACTAGCTGTCAAATTCATGGTCACCGATTTGACTCGAATTCTCATATTTGATTTATAACAATGTCAAACATTTATCCAAACTATCAAAAGTCTAAAATAAACAATTTACAGAGCATGGGGTAGATAATATATCAGTTCGGTTCGTGTGTATTTTAGTCCAGACGCCATCAAATTAACTATCGATTTGACCTCAGATGACCATATAAGCGATGTAAACATAAATAAAGATATAAATAGATTAAACCAACACGTGCAATTGGATTTTTATAGGTCTGTTTGATTATATTTTATAGATTAAAAATAGATGTTTCTCATTGTTTTTAACCATATAAGAATGATTTTATGTGCATCGAATTAGTAATCAAATGATTTACTGTAGTTTCACTTTCATTGTTGACATTCTTTTTCTTTAAATAACCAGTACACGTTCAATGCATGCGTTGTCAATCTTTAGCTATGGGTTAAATTGAAGTTCACATGAATATTGATTTAAAGAGGTCGACTCATTCACTTGCAAGTGAATAACTAATTATCAATGTTTCTTAGCGTAATTTGACAAAATTGTACCTTTTTGGCTGCAAATAGCGAATTGTTATTTCACTATTTCACTTTCATTATTGATTGAACAGAAAAAAATCAAACTTTAGATTTTTTTCATATCTTACGCTTGTGTCCCTTTAACAAACACGAAACTTTCAACAGAGTATATCAATTTTGTGTAATCATATATCTTTTTCAATCATGATCTTTCATCCTTGAATTAATATTTGCACACATATAGCTGTTATACAGCTCACATTATTGAAATGTTGTGGAAATATTTCTGCTTTAATTCCTGACTAGGGAACTTAATCATTTTAAGAAAAAAATGTATGCAGGTGATACTTATTTAATGTTATAAACTGACCTGTTAAGTTTTCAACCCAGACATTTGAACTTTAAAAAAATGTTTACTTTGGAAAATTTATCAAGTTTTTACCTATTCCTTCCTACTCTGGAAATTAGTTTGTTAGTGATATTTTCAAGAGGTATTTATTTGAAACAAATATATTGCAAAAGTAACTTTTTAAAATTTTTGTATTTGTATATATTCAAATCTTAATAATATTCCATCCTCCATTGTTTGAGAAACATTTTGTGCAACCCATTGATTTGAGGTTTGACCAATTTTCATACCCCACATGTAGAGTGGAGGCTTTATACAATGTTATATACTGCATTCTTTTCAGTTACAGTGAAACCTATTGTTACAGTAAGACCTAAAAGAAGGCTTGATTCTAAAAATTACAAGGAGGCCTTTAATTTTGCTGACTCTGATGAGGATCCAGATTTTGATATAGGTATGTTCATTTTTAGCTCACCAGGCCAAGTGAGCTATTGTCATCACTTTGCATCTATCAACATCATTGACATCACATGTAAACAACTTCTTCTAAAAACATTTGGGTCGAATGAAACCAAAACTGGCAGGACCTCATCTGAACAAATGTCCCCATTGTGAGACAGAGGTTTTTGTCTCGACTGCGAGGATGAGACATAGATATTACTACCTAGCGGTGGCAGGGTAAACTATTTGTATAAAGGTTTATATTTCAGACGGTAAGAGACCTGAATGCTTCATATCTTGTATGCAGATACCTTATTTTTCAAAGTTTCTGTTTGTCATAAGTCCATTGTCCTTGACCTCATTCTCATGGTTCAGCGACTGCTTGAAAAAAAGTTTAGATTTTTGTTAAGTAAATTTCTCACTTATAGTGAGATGGTGAGTAATAAGATAACTTTATTTGGTAAATAATTCCTTGCAAGGTCTACATGACCGTCAGATATGGTTCGTCTGACCTCGACCTCAACTCATGGGTCAGTGATCAAGGTTAAAGTTATGTAATTAGGTTGGTTTCTCAAATACTGTAAGCAGTTTGTCACATTTTTGTTGTAAGGAATGATTGTAAGGTGTACATGTCAGTCTGGCAGGTTTCATCTGACCTTGACCTCATTTTCACTGTTCCTTGGTTAATGTTAAGTTTTTGTGTTTTGGTCTATTTTTCAGAAATTCTATTAGCAATCGGTCAACCATATTTGGTGCAAGGAATGATTGTAAGGTGTACATGTTTGTCTGGCAGGTGTCACCTGTCCTTAACCTCATTTTCATAGTTCAGTGGTGAATGTTAAGTTTTTGTGTTTTTGTTGTCTATTTTTCTAATACTATAAGCAATTGGTCAACTATATTTGGTTGTGGAATGATTGTAAGGTGTACATGTCTGTCTGGCAGGTGTCATTTGTTCTTTACCTCATTTTCCTTGTTCATCTGTCACTGTCAAATTTCTGTGTTTTGGTCTGTTTATAAGAAACTATAAGCAATAGGTCAACTATATTTCGTGTATGGAACAATTGTAAGGTGTACATGTCTGTCTGGCTTAATTTATCTGACCAGGACCTCATTTTCATGGATCTTTATAATTTTTAGTTTTAAAATGTGAAACTTGTAGTAAAACTTTATTTTTAGGACTATCAACATAGAATCAATCTTGGTTAATAAAAGCCGGTGACATTTCAGCGTGTGCACTCTTGTTTTTTTCAAAACCGTCTTGGAAATCTTTAAGGGAATGTATTGAACTCATAAAAAATCAAAGGTTAATTTCAGTTTTCAATGATTTCACATTTACCATTTCCAAGTCATATATTCATTAAATTTTTTGGATAATAAGAGGGTGGGGATTATCTGCTATCCCAATAACTGAATTCTAGTTTATTTTCAAAAAATTTCAAAGTAAATATGTGGGAAATTAAAATTGTCCATCTGTACGTATGTCCCAAGTTGGTTTCCGTTCTCTAACTTTGGTTTGCCTCAACCAAATGTTATGAAATTTATTCACATTGCTTATTACCACAAAACACAGATCGAGCTTGAAAAAAAATGAACAAATTGCTGATCTTTTCATTTCTGTTCTCTTACTTAAGTTTGCCTCAACCAAATGTAATGAAACTTATTCATAATGCTTATTACTACAAAACACAGATTTAATTTGAATTTTGTGGCATCACATATACTGTTCTTAAGTTATGCCCCTTTACAAATGGAAAAAATTGCTGAATTTATCCTTTCCATTCTCTAAAGTTTGCCTCAACAAAATATTATGAAACTTATAAACAATGCTTATTACTCGAAAACTCATATCAAGTACAAATATAGGTAGCGTTGCTTTTACCGTTCTTGTGTTGTGTCCCATTATAACATTGTTTGCTAGCGGGGGCATCATCTGTGTCCATGCGGGGATACATTCCCCATGTATTTGTCTCATTAAACCTTGTTTCTTATATGTAATATATTTCTGGTAAATCAGACTAATTTTGATTAAAAAAGTAACAAAATGATGACTCAGTTTTTGACCCGGCATGTAATTTAAATATTAGTGTAGCAAGTGAACAGTTATAAATAATGTGTTATCTGGTAAAAGCTGGTGACTTATACAAAGCATTTCCATCTTTCAGTTCAGCAATGTTACATTACAAGTTATATTTTTTTGTCATTTAGGTAGGACAATGAAGAAAAACAAACTTTCACTAGAGAGTGACAGTGATTCAGACAGTGAGCCTAATGTAGCTAGGAAAAAATCTGAAAGTAAGTGAATAGATTCATTAGATATTTAGTTAACTTCAACAAGTTAGGAGTTCTTTTGAGATCCACTTGCATATCCACAGCCAGTTCTCTGAAAACTAATTGACCTACAACCCTCTTAGTCTGAAGATGCATCTGCCTGAAAATTGATGTCACATGAACCATATTTCATAGAACATTAAAGGAGTAAGTTTGGTATGATAACAATGGTTTAAAGTGGATGAAAACACATGTAAGAAAGTGAAATAGAACTTTTTTTGTGGAGCTTCTCTTTTTTAAAAAACCTTAATCTTTACAACTGAACCCAAATAGACAAAAAATAGAGATTTTGTTGAAAAATAACAAAATTGTCTGAATTCCAACCAAATTTAGGCCTAGGAAACATGGAGCTCAGGATTTGACAAACTAAATATTCAAATCAGATATTTAAAATGTAACAATAAACAATTTGTCAATAAAGGAGGTGCTTGTATTGGATGTAACCTCTATGTTATATGCTCATACATGTATTTACGGGTTTAGTCCTACATATGGGATATTCCATGTCTTGATTTCCACACTACTTTTATATTTCGCTGGATACTTAAGTTCATGGATAAACCACCTACGAAAACCGCAAAAATTGGTATCCAAGGAATAAAAGTATTTTAACAGTAGTAATTATCAAATTTGGGCTTCATAAAGGATATATTCTGGATAAAAAAAATTAATGCACAGTTTTTACAGTAACAAGATACCTAAATATATGATTTTGATTTATTACAGAACAAACATCTAAGAGGAAATGGACAAACGAGGAAAAGGAGGCTTTGGTGATTTTAGTTAATAAAGCCATATGTGAAAAAAAACCTCCAAAAAAAAGTGAAGTTCAAAAGCTGCAAAAGAGAAATAAATGCATCGCCTGTTTAAAATGGTTGAATGTAAAGCACCAAATCTGGGCAATAGCTCAACAGAAGATGAGGGGTGCTAAACGACTACTGGGGGGGGAATGATTTAGATACAGTATTAACAATTGTAATTGTAAAACATTAATATTTTAAATTCACATTTGATCATTTCCTCTGAAACAACTGAGATAATTTGAATAAAACTTTGCAGGAATAGAATATGGAAGGTACTTTATAAAAAAAAATCTTATTGGATTAAAAGCATAGCCACTAAATGTTGCTAAAGTCAAACCTTGATGCTGATTGGTCAGTTTTCAAATTAAATCTCCTCTGAAACTCTAAGGCCAAATCACTTTATATGTATCATCATTTGAAGACCCTCTACAAAGATATTTCATTTTATAATGATCAGATTCATCTTAACCAACCTCTGCATAAATAATGTATGGCAGGTTCTTTATATAAAAAATATTATTTTGTTCCAATCAGATGAAGAATATGGCTGTCAGATGTAATTATTCATTAAATATACAAAAGTATAATCATTTCATTATTGCCATGCAGCATACATGGTAGCTATATCAGCACATAGGTTCCCTTTGAGCCCATAGGAAATCTAACTTAAATAAAAAGGACCAACTGGTCAGTTTTTTTTTTTTAATTCTTCACTGAGAATACAAAACTGGTAGTTTGTAGCCAGGTGAGCAAAATAGGCTCAATTGAGTTTCTAATTTTCAGAGTTTAGACTTTGATTAAGGGCATATGATACAGTTACAGGGGAGGTAATGATGTTGCTAAGGTAAAATGTTATTTTTGGCGACGTCAAACTTTGACATATCGGGAAAGATGCATTTTTATTTTATTTTTTTTTTATTTTAGACTGAATTCACTTTAAAATGAGTTCATGGACCCCTCTTTTTTTAAATGACATTAGGTTTGATTCAGTATGAAGATTATTTGTACCAATTTTTATGAAAAGTCACTGATGAAATTTTTTAAATTAGATAAATATACAGCAAAAAAAAGCAGTTTATTTTTATTCGCATCACTTGGTGTCCTGCGTCTGTAAAATTTAACAAAAATCTTCTCCTCTGAAACAACTGGGCCAAATTTAACCAAACTTGGCCACAATAATCATTGGGGTATTTAGTTTTAAAAATGTGTGGCATGACCCTGCCAACTAACCAAGATGGCCACCATGGCTAAAAATAGAACATAGGGGTAAAATGTAGATTTTGGCTTATAACCTGACAAATCTGACAAAGGTAAATTGTCTATTAGGTCAAGATCTATCTGCCCTGAAATTTTTAGACAAATTAGTAATTTTAAGAAAATTTTGCAGTTTTTGGTTATTATCTTGAATATTATCATAGATAGAGATAAACTGTAAACAGCAATAAGGAGTAATTGCCCTTTATAGTCATTTTTGAACAATTTTCATAAATTTTTGTAAATATTTAGAAAATATTTTACACTTTAATTACTTGGCCAAGTTCATTATAGATAGAGATAATTGTAGCAACAAGAATGTTCATTAAAATAAGATCTACAAACACATGATCACCAAAACACAATTTTGTCATGAATTTATCTGTGTCCATTGGTTATTATGCACATAGACTAAGGTGAGCGACACAGGCTCTTGAGAGCCTCTAATTTAAAATCATTAAACTTTGATAACAATTAATTATTTCCAAAGAATTGTTATACAAATTTATAGTATACTTATGTAAAGAAGATTTCCCCCAAATGATTTTACAAAAATCCGCTTGTGTTTATCTTTTGAAACAAAAAAGTTAGGTATGTCTATCCAATGGATAGAAATGTCCAAAAAAACGAAATTTTGAGTAAATGTCTAAAATTTCGATCCTATCTCTTAAAGTAGCACATGAAGGTATATTTTTTATTACATATTTGAATTGAAAATGTGGAAAATAGTTTGTATGCCAATTTTCGTAAACAAATCACCGTGGGATCAAAACTGTATCGTATGCCCTTAAGTTTGGGTTAAGATTCATACATGAGGTATTTATGAATGCTAATAAATGTCAACACTGTTATTGGATTATTCAGAAATGATTTAAGGCAACAAACAAATATTGTGTTTCTGTTTTATATACAACAGACCCTGATTTTTACCCCAGACACCAAAGGTTTTACTTAAGATTATAAAATAAACTGGTGCTCTTTATTATATACACTTTTGTATAATCTTTCAGTTAAATTCCTTCATACAGTTACCAAACCAGTCTTCAATATTAAAAAAACCTCACTGAGGACTTATTTCAATGGATTCTTTGAATTGACATGCATATGTATTACATCATTTAGCAATCACAATGTTTCAGTTAAAATTTTAAAAAAATATTGACCTTTATTTTGTTTTGTAATCAGAACACACAATATTTTATTTCAGCCTAAAAGGGATTTGCTGTTGTTTCAGAGAGCTCTAGTTTTTATCGTCTGTTTTTTTCAATTATTTTCTTCTGAGGCAACATGGGATGTTTTGTGTGTGTTAATAATTATAGACTATCAATGAATAATGTTGATGAACTATAGATTTCTTTATTTTACCTGTAGTTCAGCTTCTTAAATATATTTAAGATAACTTTACACTACAAATTATTTTTGATTAATTTTCTATTATGTTATAAACATTAATACCATGCATACAAAATATATGTGTATACACTGTATTTAGCTCAGCTGGCTTTTGCCATCACTTAGCGTCTGTCATCTGTCCATTAACTTTTAATATTTTAATCTTCTCCTTTGAAACCACTGTCCCAATTGGAATCAAAGTTTGTCTGGATCATCCTTAGGGTGTCTACTTTCAAAACTATATAGGATGACACTGTACGCAAACCAACATGGCTGCCATGTCATAAATAGAACATAGAGGTAAAATTAACAAAAGTTCAATTAAAAAAACCTTAAAAGGGTGGGGTGTCAGATGGACAAATATTCTTGTTACTTTCTTTTCTGAAACCACTAGACCATTTGGAAACAAACTTTAAATATGTTGATATCTATAAAGGTTTTGAATGTATATAATGTGTGATATACAATATTCCACAGTTAGTGCTGAATAGGCAACAGACATGGAATAGTGTTTCAAAAGTTTGCAATGGTTAATAAGATGTTCCTTCTTTTATCTGAAGCTACTAGGCCACAGTGAATCAAACTTGACAGGATTGATTTATGAAAGTTTTGATACATGGATTCTCGAATTTGTGCTGATCAGTAGCAATTATCGATTCTCATTGGATTAATTCAAAAATTGTTTACCTCTGAAAATACAAATCCAAATGTTTTCCTGACAAGCAGCAGCAATGATGACACAAAAATTTTGATAAGCAATGCAGCACTATAAGTAAGCCTCTTGTAAACTCAGTAAATAAAATTTGCTACAATAAATGGTTATTTTAGACTTTTACAGCAAAAAGCTTTGATATAGGGTGAGTGATACAGAAATATTTTAGCCTCACTATGGTTTCTGGAATGTTAGGACTAATCAGACTGCTTTTGATGTGTTCTTAGTTAAAGCAAGTTGAAATAAAAATTTCAAAAAAGTATGTTTATCTACACTTTTTGTTCATTACACTACTGTCAAAGAAGAAGGTACAGTTTGGGGTGTACTTAGCTCTGTAAATTTGTAAAAAAATTGAAATATTTTAAGTGATAAGTTGGCTGAATCAATATAGTGTACAGCTTTGACTCAAATTTAAATTAAGATAGACTGTGACTAGATCAACTTTCTGTAAAAATATCTCTTTGGGTGATGCATGCACTATGTCATATTTGGTTGTTTTCAAATATTTTGCTACTTCAAAGCTCTCAACATAGTGTAGAGGCAAATAAAAATAATTTACAAATTGTTGACAAAATATAAATTTTATAGATTTATTTTACTTTTTAAATTACAAAGTTTCAGGTAATAAGGCCATAGTTTCAAAACAGGGCCATTTTGACCCCCCAAAAGGTACCTTCTTTACAATTAATAAACTACCATGTACACATCATTGGTTAATAAATATCAAAATTACTCTTATGTTTCTTCTTTTAAATTTGTTATTACAGTAATTATTTACTTCTGATTATTGTGTATTCAAGAGGAATAGCTTAATATGGGTTATATCCTATAGGAAACTACCACATTTGCAAATACTGTATTTCATGAGTATCTGTTGAAATTAGTGTATGATGGTGAACGATTGTCATGCCTGGCTGTTAAAAGACACAGTTGTTTCTTTGTATAGTAACTTTTATTCTAGTTAAATGATCCTTCTGGATTTTTTAAAGAAAGAACAAATTGGATCTACACTTCAGTTTCTAAGTTAGTAATGGTTGAGGGTTTAAGAAAGAAGAATATTACATTTTCATTTTGCTAGGTGAAGTTAGTCATTTTGAGCTCACCAGGCCCAAAGGGCCAAGTGAGCTTTTCTTAACACTTGGTGTCTGTCCTCTGTTAATGTTGTCTTCCGTTAAATTTTACCAAAATTTTCTATCTGAAACTACTATACCAAATTTGATCAAATATGGCCACAAGGATCATTGGGATATATAGTTTAAAAAATGTGTTGGATGACCCTGCCTGCCAACCAACATGGCTGACATGACTAAAAATAGAACATAGAGATCAAATGCAAGTTTTGCCTTTTATTTTGAAAACCACTATGCATAGAGGAAATATGACGGGTCAGAAATGTTAAAAAAAGTTGAGATATACCTATTGTCCACTTACATTGAAACTGTCAGACGAATTCCTTAGGAGTTATTGCCCTTAAATTAAGAATTTTAACTTTTTTTTTCATTTTTGCCTAATATCTTGAAAACTATAATAGATAGACTCTTTAACTGCAAAAATGATCAGCAAGTCAAGATCTACAAATAGGTCATCATGGTCATTATTTTCTGATGACTCTTTATTGGAGTTGTTGCCCTTTGATGATGATTTATCAATTTATTGCTTTTTTATCTTATTCATGTATCTCAAAAACTATAATATATAGTTATCAAAAGTATCAGGATTATAGAACTTAAATAAGCAAAAATGATCAACAAGACAAGATCTACAAATAAGTCAAATGGTTGAAATTGTCGGTTTATTCCTTATTGGAGTTATTGCTCTTTAATGACGATTTTTTTATTTACCTTTTTTTTTATCTAATATCTTAAAAACTATAACAGATAGATAGAAACTTTAATAAACAAAATGATCAGCAAAAAAGATCTACAAATAAGTCAGCTTTGCTGAAATAGTCAGTCGACTCCTTATTGGAATAACTTGCTCTTTAATGACAATTTTTACCAATTTTCGCATTTTTGCCGATTATATCTTGAAAATTATAAAAGCTAGATAGACACTTTTTGATGCAAAAATTTTCAGCAAGACAAGATATACAAATAAATCAAATTTTGCCGAAATCATTGGTCGATTCTTTAGATTGCCCTTAAATATTTTTTTTACAATTTTTTGTGTTTTGGGCAAAAACGAAAGAAGAAAGAGAGAAACTGTAAACAGACTAAATGATCAGCAATACAAGATAAAAAAAAAAGATATTTTTGTCATGAATTCTTATTTAGTCCACAATGTTGGAGAGTGTCCATTGTTGACGATGCACTCAGATCTATCTGAGAGCGGATACAGGCTCTTTAGACATGTTAGAGTTTCTAGGACAGAAAATTATCCTCTGTACCAAGTTGGTTCCCGATAAATGGAAGGCAATTTTCCCTGGTGAATGAGAAGTAACTGTGCTATTGTTGTGGAGAAAACCTCATCATTGCTCATGGCTTCTGCATATTTTGTTTGTTTGAAATCTATATCGTTGCTTTATATCAATAGAAGCGAAGCAGATCCTGCAACAATTGACTTTATTATTTTATGTTAATTTGGATTTCCATGATTTTTATTGGATAAGAGAAATTAGACATTTTAGTCGATCACCCTTTGAAACCGTGTGACATTTTCTTGCACTGTCACTCGGCTTGTAGCGTATTTTTTTCAATGTCGGGAACCAACGTGGTTAGTATCTTGATGCATATAGACACTATTTTAAAAAATAATCCTTATTAACAGCGATGGCACATTTTAAGTACGCTGATTATTTGTTGTCTGTCATCTGCTTCTGCCCAGAAAATATTTGTAGACTTGAATGATAAGGACATTCTACTGGAATTAAAAGATTCGAAGTCTGCACAACGAACAGTTTAAAGAAGCATTTTTGAAGGGTGACGTATATTATGAATTTTTTCTTTGGAAAAATTAAACATTGAAATTGTTCTTGTCAAGACAAAATTCACACCTTCTAACATGTTGATAAAGAATGTTTAAAAATTCATACATTTAAAACCAGATATCTGGAGAATTTTACCGGGAAAAATATTCCCGTAGTAAAACAAATATTTGTCATGGTCGCTTTCTAGACGTTTCGGCCACAGTACCAGTTCACCATAGTAATTTCGACCGAAGTCGATTCGGCCACACTATTTCATAATTTTGTTAACATATATTTCCTATCGTTAATTATCCATTTTTAAATGGTGACGTTCCCTTGTCACCATCTTACGGTGTTTACACGGTGGGTATGGCTGTCCTGCGAGAGAACGTTCTGTGCTGGTGATTTGGTCCTGTCAGGTGCTGGTGGGTTTGTTTACATTGTACCAGAACGGCAATAAAACGACTGTTTTGTTGCTTAATTTTTCTCTGATGCGTCATAAGTACCATACAAAGTATATTACAACAATATTATCTTGCAAAAGTCGTGCAAGTTCGTTAAACGGAATTGTCCTGACGCTGTGCTGGTGATAAGAAAAACGGTCCTGGTTCTGTGCTCCTATGTCCTGGTTCTGTGCTCTTATATTTCAGGTAAAAGTGGCATATATTCAAGATCATTGATGCTGTACTGTTATTGACTAATTAACTGTTGTCTGCTTTCTTGAAATTGACATTGTTGTGAATCTGTGTACTGTTATTATGAGAGAAAAAATACCCCTATTTTTTTATATTTTTTTTAAATTACCGGTAATCTTATTTATTGGCCTGTTAATGGAACCCTTCTTGTCCCCTTTTACGATCAGAAAATATGTTTACGATTTTCGGGATTACGATCATTTTGCAAGATCACCAAAATACGTTGTAATTTATACAATACTTATATAAAGTAGATGAGGTGGTATGTTTGTTGTCAATGGACAAATTTCCATAAGAAACCAAAGGAAGTATGTGTTAACAACTATACGTCATCGTACGACCTTCAACAATAACCAATAAAATAAAAATGTAAAAGGTTTTGCATAAAAATGGAGAGCAAAAATATAGAACAAAGGACTTTCTCAGCGTTTGAATCATATGTCTTTAGCAGCTTAAAACACGTTTGTTTGTGAACAAGTTAGTGCTGACTATAAGACTGACAATAGTATTGCGGCTTTGTTTGTTTGGGGGGGGGGGGGGGGTTTGGGGGGGGGATAAGTTAGAGCGAGGTTACAGTGAAAGTTTTAAGCTTGGAATAGTTTCCCGTAAGATTTAAAAGTTGTATTTCAAAAGAAAAATGTATCTTATAACTATAACTATTAAGAATCACTTGCTGTATCTGTAAGATTTTTTCAACATAATTTTTTTTTGTCTGAACGGTTATCAGGTATTTGTTTTCGAAAGTTCGATAGAACACTAAAAAAAAATCACTATTTTATGAAAGGGCAGACTAGAATATGTCAGAGAATGAAGACGAGATAACCTTTGTACAGAGATTTTTGTTATGTTTAGCATGGGATCAACACAAGGGTACATTATCCTTAAAGATCTATTTAAAAGTATTTCAAACTACCGTTTGCTTTGTTAATTGTGCCTTTAATTTCAAAAATTAAAATATCTCGTAGCTTCATACTACCAATTGAGTATAAAACAAGGAATTATAGTTATCCCGTACCATTGTAAACTCGTACCAACGTCAACTCGTACCACTAAAAATAAACTCGTACCAATGCAAACTCGTACCACTGCTAACTCGAACCAACTTATTTAAATGGTGTTAAATGATGACTATATACTTTACTTTCACTCAATACCTCTTTAAT
The DNA here is from genome assembly GCF_963676685.1 of Mytilus edulis. Classification (NCBI taxonomy): domain Eukaryota; kingdom Metazoa; phylum Mollusca; class Bivalvia; order Mytilida; family Mytilidae; genus Mytilus; species Mytilus edulis. The sequence goes on along the minus strand of NC_092345.1, from coordinate 31,402,626 downwards.
AATATTAAAGTATTATAAGTTTCACCCCAAGAAAATATTTATTGTTCATGAATAAATCTTAGCAGTTAACACGGTTAATCAAAATGATTTCCAAAATGAAATTCTTACTGTCTATAAATAACAATGAAATGTAACTGTTTCCTGTTAAGGGGTTTCCCGAATTTTCCCGCCAAAAAGCACATGGCTTTCAACAATTGTAAACATAGCATTCGATTTGTGATCATGGATTACAGCTTTATAATTAATTTAATTTGGATATAGATATTATTCAACTTAAGGTACAGTTAAAGCAATGTTTTTTTTTTACTTTCTTCTGGTTTAAAACTAGTTTGAAAGATCAGTTTAAAAAATAAAGCTTAAAAAAACATTCGTATTTTTGTCTAAGCTTTCCTTAAAATCCAGTATAAAATTCAAGTATTAAATTCAACTTTATTTTTATTAAGTTTACAAGAAAAAACCATAAAACATTCATATTTTTTAATATATTTTTAATGGTACGACTTCCCAGTGGTACGAGTATACGCTGGTACGAGTTAACTTTTTTGGTACGAGTTACCGTGGTACGAGTTTTCGGTGGTACGAGTTAACTTGCTTCCTAAAACAAGTATATAAGTTTAAAAAAGAAATTCTTAGATTAAACGCATACATTTAACTTTAAAAGGTCATAACAGTTTAAAACAATACAAATCTACACACACAAAAAACTGGCTTAATTTCAACTGGTTATTAACCCGAATCGCTATAAGATCATATATAAACTCACCTGTGTCGAGGAGTCGTGTGAGGTTCATGTATTGTCTTGGCGTCCGCAATTACAAAAAGATCTTTTCTGAAATTACTTGACCAAATGTTACCAAATGATTTTTCAAGAGTGAATCTAGGAAAAACAATATTCATCAACAAACATGACCACTGTCTGTTAAAATGTATTCGAGTTTTTAGTTACAGCCTATTCCATTGAGTATGTAGGCAAAGGTAATATCTTTGGTTTCCTTGCTTGTTAGCTAAATCGTGAAGTCATTGTTAGGTAAGATATACTACCCTCCTTTCGAAGTTGCCTGGTCCTACAGACAGAAATATGTGTCATTTGTCGGACTAGTCTACTCTTAAAGTAGGGTAGTTTACATAACCTAACAATGACTTTTCTATTCAGCAAGCAAGATAACTAAAGATATTCCGTTTGTCTACACACTCATTGAAATCGGCTTTAATATTGCAAAAGTTCAAGCAATTAGGGCAAAACTTACCGAGTAAAAAAAATCAAAAGGCCAATGTCCAATTACCTTGCACATTTCAGAAAATTCAGATCAGATAACGAAACTGGGTCCAGCAACATTTATAAGCAATTTAAGATTTTGAACCTCACAGTTTCCATTCACCACAAATATTCTCGTTACAACGAATCATTTTAAATACAAAAATACCAGTTGCAGCCTTTTGTTTATCTATTAATATATGTATACGGATAAAGTTATGAAAGGCAGCAGGGTCACCAGGGTGAGGAATCCATTTCATCTGAAATAAATGCTAAGCATAGATCTAGAAAGCGACAGATAATCATGACATTAAAAAAACTCTCTTCTTTTCGACTTTTTTCGAACAAATTGACACATAAAATGAATTATATATAGTACTGTGGAATTTTTAACTTGTGTTCAATTCATTGGTTACACCTTTTACTAGGATAACAATCCTGTCAAGTATGAGCTGGGTAAAATATTGCAGAAAAGAAGATGGAAATGTGAAAGTGTCCGTGCGTCAGGTGCAACAGCATACGAACAGCTAACATGCCTCGTCAGGGTGGAAGCTAGAAAGTCCTCGAAAATTTGATTTAAAACCTTTATTCGTTCCAACAAAGTTATTGAGATTTTGTTGAGGATTTAACCATCTACGACAACAAGATTTTTTTTTTAGAATTTACAGCTCTTCTATAAATATATGCAAAGCAAACCATTGATCAAATTGCTTGCTAAGATTGTTTGGATGTTTGTACACGACAGGTAAGTAGTCTGTTTACTATATACTAGAATTTGTTTGGACAATGGACAATAAACATTAACTTCAATTCCTGTCAGTTTGTATTTGTCCAATCAAATCCCAGTATGTATTGAAACTCCGCCTACCTATTGCCTGAAAACATCCAAGCAAACATAGCAAGCAAGTCAATCAAAGTTTTTTTTTTTTGCAAGCTTTTATAGAAGAGCTGTACTATATAATGCAAAGAAGCGTTCAAGTCTTTCGCCAAAAAATACTATCAATTTCTTTTTGACCTATGTAAACTTCCGTACCATTTCCTTCCATTCAATCATGATCATTAAATTGAACTGTAAAATATTTATTGGTACCTTCTTAATTCCTTTATAAGTCTTATGTAAACATAATTATGACAATAACTGTTGTGAGCACAAGATTCACTGCGCACTTTTAAAGTTCTGCTTTATCAAACATTAAAATGTGAACTTAAGTTTTGAGACTTTTTTAATCGACACGATTGGAATTTTTGTATATGAGAACATGGTTTATCTATTAGTTGAAAATGCGGCTTTGAACTAGCTTTCAGTACCTGCGAGCATTCGTTGTTCAATAATGTGTGTCTTTGTGTTAATATTTTATGTGATAAATTGTTGTGTTGGTACACTACTGTAACAATGAAGGAGATATGAGGAGGATTGGTTGGGTGGAAGTGGGGAGGGGTATGCGGAGCGCTAACAAACATGTCTATGCGGCATGGGCTTTGATCATTGTTGAAGCATCAATGTAAGGGGAATTTAATATCTTAATAAAACTATTCTTATTTTAGATACTATATATTGTTATCTGATATTGGACGAAAGATGTTGCCCTTTTATGTAATTATGTAATACAAGTTACGATCATTTGAAAACACATATTAAACAGCCAAATGGATGCACAAGAGCTAAAATAGGAGTCATAGATCCTATTGACAACAATTATCTGCCCAATTTTATTGATTTTGTAACATTTGTTTCAAATATGACCAACTTCTTATCCAAAATCACCAGCACCGTATCAGGACCCACCAGCACAGTATCAGGACATAAATAAATTGAGAAAATGCTAAATTTTAATAAATTGCAATGTTTTTTCACAAAATAGTTTTGTCGTGTGGATTGCGGTATAGAAAGCGGACTCTATGAGCATTTTTGTTTTATTTTTTCAGTTCTAGATTTTCTGAAAATGAGCATTTTTGTGTTACACTTACTGAAACAGTTTAGAGGGTCAACTTTTTAATGGTTTACATATGAACTCATAAGAAACAAAATTGAAAAATCTCAACTGTTTTCTTCTATTTTTTATGATTGAAAACGTAAACAATCATCATTTTCGTCTTTGTTTACATTTTTTCATTGATCACCAGCACCCGTCAGGACCGAATCACCAGCACAGAACGTTCTCTCGCAGGACAACCATACACACCATGGTTTATATATATCTCAACTTGTACGATTCGCTCGTGTATGTAACAATGTTTTAGATTTCAACGAGAGAAATTTATGTATTTCTGAAAAATTATTACACCAGGGTTTTCGATATCACAAACTAGTCAAAACGTTTACTAAATTTTATCATCGGTATAAGGACATCATTCGTAAATATAGCTCAACATGCAGACTTCTTATACGTTCAGGTATTTCACATCCAATATATTATGGAAATATTCATTATAAAGCACAAAAGGTCAGTATTCACCACAGAAGATTGAAAATCTTTAAATAGACTTATTAAGTAGGGATATAGTTACGATACTGTTGTCAGGTCATTAAGGATTGCATATTTTGGCGTTGATATTGATTCACTTATCATGCTTATAGGGTCTTTGCATCGGAACGAAACACATTTATTTAAAAACCAGTTGTTGGCATGACACGGGTTATGTTCTTCTCATATATGTTATGATGGTATGATACTAAACGGTTCCCCTCACGGGGAGGATTGTGCCTAATATTCATATGACGAAGACATAATTCTTCAATCAGTTTAATTGAAGTCTGGAGCTGGCATGTCAGTTAACTGCTAGTAGTCTGATGTTATTTATGTATTGTTGTCATTTTGTTTATTTTCTTTGGTTGCATCTTCTGACATCAGACTAAGACTTCTCTTGAACTGAATTTTAATGTGCGTATTGTTATGCGTTTACTTTTCTGCATTGGCTAAAGGTATAGGGGGAGGGTTGAGATCTCACAAACATGTTTAACCCCGCCGCATTTTTGCGCCTGTCCCAAGTCAGGAGCCTCTGGCCTTTGTTAGTATTGTATTATTTTAACTTTTAGTTTCTTATGTACAGTATGGCGTTCATTATCACTGAACTAGTATATATTTGTTTAGGGGTGTTGTCTCTTTGGCACATTCCCCATTTTTATTCTCAATTTTATTTTATACATATATGCATTCAACATTTTGACAGACCGTTTGTTTTAAAAAGGAATATTACATAACACAAAGTTATTTTGTCATAAAGTGTGTATATGCTGTGAAATACACAAAAACTATATGAGGACACAAGAATATTTTTTATAACAGAGAATAGAAAGGAAAAAAAACAGTATAAGAGTATACAGCTGGTATGATACACGCAAACGCACTATTTGTTTTCAATGATAAATGAACAGTTACCAGGAAAAACTTCTCAACTACTGGATCTTGTTCTGCACTGAGACTGTTACATCAATGGGGTTTATTTCTTACTCGTTCTCATGTAGGAATTCCGCTTAATTACGTTCTCATTTTGAAACTGATAGAATAAAAAATATAAAGAGTCTTATGTGACAACATAGGATCCAAGCTGTACAGGAAAGCTGGGAAGAATTGTTGGGCTAGTAGTATTGATGCTATCTTAAAATTACTTGATTTAAAAGAGTATCAGGTGCTCTCATCTAAAAATAAACATTAGAAATATGGTGAAAAAGAAATTATATTTAAAGTATTGCAGCATATGGAAGAAAGAATTATTTAATGATAAAAGACAAAATAAGACCTCTGGAAATAAACTTAGAACATATCGATTATTTAAACCAAATTTTAATTTTGAGCCTTACTTATTGAAATTACCATATATTCAAAGATGTGTTTTAACAAGATTTAGAATTGGAGCTCACAAACTTGAAAAAGAAAAAGGTCGTTATTTTAATATACTAGAAAATAGAATATGCAAACTCTGTAATGAGGAAATAGAAGATGAGATGCATTTTCTTCTAACATGTAAAACTCTGGATAATGTTAGAAATCCCATTCTAAGCAAAATATATAGTAAAAATATTTCAAAACTTGATAACAAATCTCTTTTTATTTGGCTAATGGGAAATGAAGATAAAAACATTTTGATAATAATTTTGTCAGTTATTAGAGGTTTTAAATATAAACAGTAATACAATATTAAATTAGATTTCTCTATATAAAATTATGTATGATCAAATATGCATTTACATAAGTTATTTCTTTTACATTTGATAAATTATTAGTATTTACTACGAGGTGTGCTGTCCAATAAAGGGACCAGAATAACAGACTATTGGTCATATTGTATTATATATGTTTATTATTTACAAATTGCCTACTTCATTTTCTTTAATATTATATCAATCAACCAAATCAAAATCAATCATATTATGTACTTTGTTTAACCTATTTTGAATTTACTCTACATTATGTTTGAAAATTATATTATAATTATTCTGCTCATTCTGGGCGCCGTGATTGGCAAATAAAATATTTGTTTGTTCAAAAAAAATATTTGTTTGTTTGGTTTCGAAATGGTTAAACCAGGCATGAGGGTTCGTGTTGTTTATTCTTTAGTTTTCTATGTTGTGTCATGTTTACTATTGTTTTTCTGTTTGTCTTTTTCATTTTTAGCCATGGCGTTGTCAGTTTGTTTTAGATTTATGAGTTTGACTGTCCCTTTGGTATCTCTTTTGTGATACAAGGCGTCGCGCAAGTATGTAGTATTTATACTTATTCGCATACGTATATCATTTTTTTTAATAAGAGGCAGGGGCGGATCCAGCCATTTTAAAAAAGGGGGGTCCTAACCTAGGACAAAGGGGTCCAACTATATGTCCCCATTCAAATGCATTAATCGGCCAGAAAAAGGGGGGTTCCAACCCCCGGAACCCCCCCCCCCCCCTCCCCGCCCCTGCTGGATCCGCCAATAAAAGGCGAAACAAACAATTTTAAATATCATTTAAAGGACACAAAATAGTACTTAGATTCTAAAAGATATATTGACATTAGTAAATATTTCATAATTGTAATATAACATGAATAATACCACGTTTTAGTGAAAATTATGGAAATAAAGTCTGTGAATGGGTTGGAAAATAAAAATTGTGTCAGTTAAGAGTTATTTAGCCACGACAACAGTTTTCTACCTTTATATTTTCCCATTGAAAATAATAAGAATTAGATTTTCTTAAGTAAAAAAAATGAAAATACAGTGCAACAGTATCCTTTTAGTAAGAGCATTTTCATTTTGACTTTCTTTGTATTTTATTGAAGGGTGTGTCACTTCAGTATAGCGTGATATGGATTGGCCGCTGGAATATGCATAAATGTATTATTAACGTTTTCAATCAGCCTTTATTTATGTGTCTGTTCAAAGTGTCTTTCTAATACAACACAGGATACTTATAACGTGTTGTCGTTCTCATATTCACATGATATTTGTCACTGGACGTTAAATCATAATTCGTCAGCATCATCCAATTGGTTCTTTTCTTCTATTACTTAATCATATGTTGTTTACAAATCATTCAAAAGAAGTAAATGAAATAGATCGAATGCAGCTACATTTGGTTAATAAAGTTTAAATTCATTTTATTCCGTTTGGTTCCTTTCTACATAAGTGCAGAGAAGAACAGTAGTTGTCCGCATGTAAACTTCTAGCATTTGTCATCAATTTGAGTTCATCGCAATCCGTTACTGTCTCAACACCCAGGGGTGTTTCATGTCTGTATTCTTAAACACGTATTATTTTTTTCTCTCTTTTTATGCCCCACCTACGATAGTAGAGGGGCATTATGTTTTCTGGTCTGTGCGTCCGTCCGTCCGTTTGTCCGTCCGTCCGTTCGTCCGTCTGTCCCGCTTCAGGTTAAAGTTTTTGGTCAAGGTAGTTTTTGATGAAGTTGAAGTCCAATCGACATCAAACTTAGTACACATGTTCCCTATGATATGATCTTTCTAATTTTAATGCCAAATTAGAGTTTTTACCCCAATTTCACGGTCCACTGAACATGGAAAATGATAGTGCGAGTGGGGCATTCGTGTACTGAGGACACAATCTTGTTTAGTAATACATCACTCCCTACTGTCATATATATTATTCTTTATTATGCGTCTCCCTCCAGATTCGCGTGTATACCATGAGGGTGCAGATTGGGGGTGTTGTTTACTTCGGTATTCTTTAAATTGTTATGTCACTTTTCTCTACATTTTATTTATCTTACTCATTATTCTTTTTCTATTCTTTATATTTTAGCATCCCAATATATTTTATTTACCGATGTTTAGTTACATTACGATGTTTATCTCTGATTTATATACTTGTTATTAATGTAGATGACAAATTGGCGTCATTCATGCCAATTAAACAGAATCCACATGATATATGCGACCATTCTTGGATGACAAGATTAATATATTACTTTAATATTACACTTTTTGAAACCATGTTTGTCAATTTCAATTTCCATTGTATAAATTGTTCATTGTTCATGTGTTGTTTCCGTCTATTTCATGTTTCATTGTTCATGTGTTGTTGCCGTATATTTTAGCCGCTCGTCTTGAGCCTACCCATTTGATCGGATATAACACCCCATATAGCAATTAAATTATACTTTTATTGCCATTCATAACTCTTAACAGACCAATTCACAGACTGGGTTTTATACATCCGACCCATTAACAGACCAGGTTTTAGATAAAAATTGATAAATGTCACCAAAATACAAATTTTCGTATAGATTTTTCACACAATGATATTAATATGGATAACAAACATAATGCCTGTCTTTTTTCAATGTTCAAAATATTGCATGCAAGTAAATCCATCCAACGTGTCATTTTGTGTACATTTTGTATGTGTTAAATGTGTTTAAATTTATTGATAAGAAACCCTCCTTTTCGTTTTATAGATCGTTTATCGAAGCTAGAAAAAAAATTAATTACACCACTGGATTCAGTGCATTGAATTGTTTTGTCAGACATGAATAATTTTTATGATAAAAATATATTTAAAAAGTTATACAATGAAACATACTAAACTTGCAATGATTTTTTCGATAACACCTGATTAACAGACTTTAGCCAACCCGATTAACAAACCAACCGCCGATATAGCCGCATACTCAATATAGATTAACCGACCAATCTCTCGGTTAGTCGAGTGTCGGCCGTGAACTCACAAATGACCAGAGAGATCATTATGATAAGGACTTTAAATTTACAAATTTTCTTCGCTTTAAAAAAAACCTCATATTATTATCTTGTTCGGTAAATCAAAAACTTATTGTATATTAACAATAATCATTTTACGAATATTCTTAAAAACCATGGCCGAAACGACTTTACAAAAGAATGTCCGAACTGGCTGTGTGACCGAAACGTCTTTATGATCACCGTGGTCTAAACCTATTTTCCAATTTGCTGTTTACCATGCAGTTTAATAAAACAAATAACATATCTAAGTTTTGAGGTCGGTGTTGTCAACATGTACGCCATGCTGATTTGACGGAAAATAGTAGTCAACGAAAATAAATTGTTAACTAAGAATTGTAAATCTTTTGAAAGATAATTATGAGAAATTTTAAGAGAGTGATTTTTCTCGGGGTTGCAGTACGCGATTTTTTCTGCTTTGTTCACTTGTCTAGTACATTTACCGACTTTTTCTTAATACGAATAAAAGATAGACATTCCCCCTTTTCCTGCCAAAGTAGGTAAACAAAAAAGCGACGTCCATTTCGTCAATTCGGCTCCCCAACCCTTGTACCGATTTTTCATCATATTGCAACAACCCGTAAATTATTTCTGCTCCATAGCATCCAAGTTACTAGAAATCCAGAAGACAACATAGGATCCAAGCTATACAATACGTAAATAATGGCATACAAAATTTACCCCACGTTAACATCAAATAACATTGATAACTTATTATTTAACAACCAGAATATATGATATTAGCGAGCTCCGTTAAAACAAGGGAGTTATATCATATATTCTGAATGTTTGATGAAAGCCGCAGGTTCCTGGAGTCGGTTTCACAAAAAAAAACTTACAATTAAGATTGATCAATTCAGTATACTTACGATAAGCCTTAGTCGTAAGTTGTTTTGTGTAACCGACTCCTGGTCCGTTATGGGCGCCCGTCGTATTGTTCTGTTGTCAAAGTAAGTAGAATTAAATTCCAATATAAGAATTGGAACTATCTGGAAAAATATGTCTTTGCTTAATATATAGGTGCAACCTTTGTATGAATCTTCAAATTCGAGATGACTCCATAAAACTTCTGTCGTGTTTTAAAATAACAAGCTTTTTATTACATTAGTACATTTTCATAGGGGATTAATAAAGGAACCAAAAAGGGCGAAAACAAAATATAAGTCCGTGTGCTTGTTTCTGAGATATTAGCCATTGAAATTTTGGCGGGAAAATGTTCTCTCTTGATTTTTCATAGCTTTATTTTTGACAAGTTTAAGGATGAAGTTTTTATGCTTTTGTTCAGCGTCTGACTTAATGTTGAAAGACCAGGGTTACGTTCAATATCGTAGCGGCTTCACAGGGCTACGTAGATTTTTGACTACCGAACGTGTAGCTAGCCTAGCTGGATTGAGTTTAATATCGTAGCAGCTACGTAGCCGCTACGTTGCTGCTATCAATATCTATGTAACAACTAGTATATAGCTACACGTTCATAGTGAAAATCTACGTAGCACGACGTAGCCGCTACGATATTGAACGCAGCCCAGCTGCTACCTGGATCTATTTGGCAGATAGGCTAGCTACACGTTAAGTAGTCAAAAATCTGCGTAGCCCTATTGAGATCTGACTATGTAGCTGCTACGATATTGAACGCAACCCTGGCAGATATTTTAATTCAGTTCGTTTTACGAAAATTATCCTTCATTTAGAACATAATTTAACAGTTTCTTATCGATAATTTAGGAAAATGGACATCATTAATATATTAGTTGTACTAACTTGTTTCCCAATGTTTACACTAATGTAATTACCAAATTGAAGTTTTGATAGATGCATGTTTGTCTGCATATCCATTAAATTATGTAATGTGTAGAGCATCATGAAAAAAACTACCCTCAACTTTTAATTACTTGCACACCAATTACCCAAATGTCTATACTGGTTCAAATATTTGATTTTTTATAATGTGTAGGTCTGTCATCGTCGGTTAACAGTAACTGTTCGAGTAATAAGAAACAATGAATATGGTGTATAAATTCATGACTACATACACTTGACAAAACCCAAAGCAACGGGACAGCAATTTTATTGCTGTAAAATTGCTGTTCTTCATATGAAAGTCACAGTGATGCTTTTAACGATATCACTTCAATGTAAGTTCAAGTCGGAATTCTTTGCTGTATGTATATAAAGATTCCGGATTATGTTTTGGTTTTTAATTGCAGGATTACCAAGACATTTTGAGGCTGAATATTTGATCACAAGGGGTTATTTTTCATGATTAATTGGTTGTGTTATTTATTTGGTGTGATCATTTTATTACTAAAGGAAATTGTTTAATGACTACCGAAGATTCCATTTCATTTTTATGGTATTTGCAATGCTCAACAATGAGTGATTACTGACACCCCCCTTACAGCTCTTCTATAAAAGCATGCAATGATCAATTTGCTTGGATGTTTGCAAACAATAGGTAGGCAGAGTTTCAGTTTGTTTTATATATACTGGAATTTGCTTGGACAATAAAAATTGACATGCAATGGAGTTATGTCTATTGTCCAATCAAATTCCATTATATAGTAAACAGACTGAAATAGAATACCTACATTTTGTTTACAAACATCCAAACAAACATAGCAAGCAAGTTGATCAAAGGTTTGCTTTGAATGTTTTTATAGAAAAGCTGTAACAGACTCGATAAATCTACATCTTTGTAAAGTTGTAGGAGCGATCAGGATTAATTGTTGTCCAAACATTTAAACATACCATCAAGGTATAAAGCACAAACACACAACAACTAAATATTTTAACATGTTAGTTATAATTCCCCAATAAACATTTCTTTTAGATATAAACATGTATTTGTTGTGCGCCCGATCTTTACTGGATCAAAATATGCCAAACAATGAAGTAAAAGCAGGCAAAAATTGACTTTTAATCTGATTCCTCCATTTAAATGTTAAGCTGTAGTCGTGATTCTTCGAGACATCTACAACAACATGTCAATTTCATGAAAATTGATGTATACTAGTAAGCCCTGTCAATATATCTCGAGCACCTTGGTAAGATTGAACGGTGTGATATGGACCTTCTAAACCAAAATAACAACCTCAGACTATGTTCTTTGTCGCTATAGCTTCAACAGGTCCATATAACAACGAATTTACTCCGTCAAAAGTCCATTATTATCAGGTTGAGGTCGAAGGTAGGCTTTTGTTCATTATAAATTATTTGGATTAAATCAGTTTCAATAAATTAACATTTTACAACATTAAAAGAAAAAAGTAAAAGAAATGGCACTGACTGTGATGCTAAATGCAAAATATACTGAACTGCCTTGTCATTGTTGGTTCTGGAGAAGATTTTAATAACGTTTTCCAATTACAACTTATTTTAATATTCGGACTTCCAGTGCTTGGATCTAAGACCTTCATATCCTACTTGTGCTTCATTGAAGATACATCTGCAATGACATTGTTGGTTCTAAAGAATGTGTTTAAAGCTTTTGTACATTGGTGAATATACTAAGCCTTGTACTCATAAACAAAGTTGTGCACACAAGATTAAAAGTTGTGCGCATAAATATTCTAAATTTCATCTTTGGCACTTAAGGGGCTCCGTGTGTCAGTACAGTTTGTAATAGTAAACATTGTCTAGCACGATATATCTTTGTTGTGAGCACAAGTCCCTGTTATTCGGAAAGACTTCATCTCTTCTTAGTGAGGACGTTCAAAAACATTTTTTCCTTTGAATGGTCAACTAATGGTCACAAGAATGATATGGTTTGTTAATCAAAACAAATAACCCATGAGAGTCTGTTCAGGCGAGCCCGGAAATAGTTGTCCTCATTATAACGCTGTTATGTCCAATGTCCCTAGATTACAGGGGTAAATTGTCGAGAGAGAGAGAGAGAGAGAGAACGATAAGCACAAATCTGATACAAATGGAAGTTTTTAACGACCTTGACTGGCTATACAGCCCTCGTACGGTCGACTAGGTGCCCGAAGGCGTTTGGTGAGCGTTTGAATAATATTGTGCCATCGGTTAGGACCAGGTGGTGGACGCCATTTTTGAGGACACCATCTTGATTTTGTGAGTTGTTTTGGTTTGGTATGTTGACTATTTTGATGCTATATTCTTCACAACGGCTGCTTTCAGGGCCAGTTTAGTCAGCTTGGCAACCCTCTAACCTCGATGATGTAATACTGGTAGATGAGTCATGGACGTAGTATTAAAGATGACAGGAAGCATTATCAGGACCAAAGCCGTGAGGCAGTGAAATGAAGGTCCATCATCTAACACCTATGATACAGCCCTCGGACGTCAATCGGCATAACACTCCCCCATCTACAATGGGTTTTGGAGTGCATGTTGACGCGGGATTAAACGCACAACCTTAAACGTTTACTGTACAGCGTTGGATTGGCTTCTGTCATCTAAAGTAGTACGTCGTTGATCCATCCAAACTTGAAAGGTAAACCCTCATTGAGGATAGCGGGTAAAGGAGAGCTGGTCCAGCACGTCCGTTCAGCTGAAATGACTGAGAATTGACTGGATTGACAAATCTGATTCTGTTGAAGTAAAGGTCTTAGATATAGGAAGATGTGGTGTGAGTGCCAATGAGACAACTCTCCATCCAAATAACAATTTATAAAATTAAACCATTATAGGTCAATGCACGGCCTTCAACACGGAGCCTTGGCTCATACCGAACAAAAAGCTATAAAGAGCTCAAAAGTTACTAGTGTAAACCTATTCAAACGGGAAAACAACTGAACGGTCTAATCTATATAAAAAACGAGAAACGAGAAACACGTATAAATTACATAAACAAACGACAACTACTGTACATCAGATTTATCTATATATAAATAATACAGTGTTTTACTCATTAGCCAAACATGCAATAACTTATAACATTGAAGTATGTATGATGGACTCATACCTACCATCCATTAGAGCAAAAGTTCGTGCAAACTATAGTAACACCATTGTTGATACGTTTTGTTTTTAATATAGATAGCGGATCACCTTTTAAAAAGGTTCAAATTTGGCAACTCGTTTTGAAGTTAGAAGCCGGTTACCAATCGAAAACTTAAAATATAAAAAGGAAGTCATAACTTTAAAAAAATTATCAAGATGTGTATTAATGATATAAAAACCTCTATAAAACTAATAATGAACACTTATGTGAACTTTTTATAAACTTTTTCTCTACAAAGATCTCAAAACAGATACTGAGACAGAATTTTATTAATCACATTCAAACTTTGAATTTCGTAAACTTAATATTGAATTTAAGATATATGATCAAAATCTTGAACTTGAATTAGGTAAATATATGATATAAAAAAAGTATCGTTTATAACTATTTTCAAGATCAAATGAAAAGAACTGTTTATTACAAGAAACAGTATAACCTTCCCGCACCTCTGAATTATATAACAGAATGGGTTTAAGGGCATGATAAAAAAAAGATATGAACATATTCAATTTGATCATATTTATATATATTCTGTAGTGCCTGTCTTCGGTTGTTATATTTATATTGTTTAGTCTTATAAATACAAAATACCCCGACACATTCACATTTTTTTAATGATTAATTTACCTATACAAAAGTGTTCTTGTTAAAAAAAATCTTTTTTTTTCTTAAATTTTTAGTCGCGATATGGTTTTAATAAAGGTTATTTTTTGGTACAAGTGAAACCCCGTGGTAAATCCCATGTGATCATCGTGATGACGCTCATGTTACTAGCCATGTGATGAAATATCACATGACATCAATAAGAGAAAATGGCAGCGCCCATACAGCTTGTTGTCGCTTTAGCTATAGTTTTTTCATCAGTGCAAACCATTGTTCAAGGACATGGTTATAATGTACAACCATACAAGGAGTCATACTTTGATCAATTTGTAGATCATTTTAATTTCCTTTCATTTGGTCAACAAACATTTAAACAGAGGGTTCTTACTCAAGGTATGTACATTGAAGTTATCCTACTTTCGCTTTCAGTTTGACAGTCTTCATAGTTTATTTATTTATTTCATGGTACTGATTAAAATAATATAGATTACAGTGTTGTATTTTTACGTTTCGTAGCTTTCGGCATGTTCGTATTTTCACCACAAATTCTACGTTTGAGAACAGGAAACGCTGTGCACTGGGAAAATAAAAAGGGCATGCATGCCTTGACCTCAAGAAATAACGTTTGAACCCAACTAAGTTTCAAAGTATTAGAACAATAAATAACTGGATTTTGCTATTCCTTGTTATCCTTCAAAAGGATAATGAGAAAGACGTCTGAGAAGCTCCTCTCAGGTTATTTTATTTATTTCCGCATCAAGAGTCTATCAAGTGACACTCGGACTTGTTTGTTTATTGTGTCATCCCTGCAGACGTGTAAAAGGCGATGCACATCAAAACCCCGGAAAATTTAAATTTTTGAAATAACATAATATATGAGTCATATATATCTAGGTCAAGCCATGTCTTAAAATTCTGTTAGATACACAGGTTCGTCTGTAGTCAGATACGGTTTTGTGGTAAAAACTGTTATTAAAACATGGTAATATTTATCAATTCCTTTTGATGAACCATTTCTTTGCTTTCGTAGATAAATGGTGGAAGAGAGGCTCTGGTCCAATATTTTTTTATACAGGAAATGAAGGACCAATTGATGAATTCTGGGAGAATACTGGATTTGTATTTGATATAGCACCAGAATTTGGTGCACTTGTTGTATTTGCAGAACATGTAAGTTCCGGTTTATAGTTTAGCTAATATTACACATATTATAGATGTAAAGGAGGGAGGACAAATATGTACATGATGTATAAACTTATTTTGTAACATTGTAAATTATACCCCAGAGCATTCCCTTATTACTATTAAAATCATTTGGTTTTTATTGGGTCACACTTTTGTAGGAAATAGCGGTTGTGTATTTATTTTCACATGTACCTCTAGGTCATGTGACAGTTTATTGCTCTAACCATGATAGAGACATTTGTCAATTTTGAATAACTTGTCTTTACCAGGTAATAGTACGTTATTTGTATCTTTGTGTTGCTGTCTTACTTCCGTATAACATGCACCTCTTTTTAATCTTTATCCGTATCTTTATTTACAGAGATTTTATGGGAAGTCCATGCCATTTCCGAGTGACAATTTTAATTCCAAAAACGTAGGCTTATTAACTATAGAACAAGCTTTAGCTGACTATGCTGTATTGTTAACATCATTGAAGAAATCATTGAATGCCACAGGATGTCCGGTTATAGCTTTTGGTGGCAGGTAAGCCATTTCATAATTCTGATGCAAACCACTACGCCAGACTTTCCCTAATTTTTCAAGACTTTGGAACTTTGTCATTATCCATCAAAGTTTGCATAGTCTGGTATCAATTTTTGTTTGGAAACCCGATATTGGCACCATCAATGGGAAAATACTGGTATATTGAGGCCCTATCTACCTGTATCAAGATGTTCCCTATTTGTTAAGGCTCATATATGAATGCCAAACGTTCAATTACGAAGAAAATTAAATCACAAAAAAACTGGAAACGACATAACTGAAACAACCAAAATAACTTCAAAGTGACAAACACTTTGACTTGTATAGGTATTTGCAGGTTATTAGTTTGTATATTGCTAATAGATTGAGGCAAGTAAAGTATTTCTGCTGTTGCACTGACTTACAGTGTAAAAGTGATTAATTCGTCCTGGTGCCAGTGATTCGTATTCTGTGTGAATCAAATGATAGTGACGGAGGTTTTGCCTGGCTTGCATGAATTTTCAAAACACGGCTTATTTATATTAATGTCGAGCAAGGAAAGTTGGGTATATATTTTTTACCCAGAACTTTCTTTATGAAAGACTGCAGATATATTTAAATTGTGCACATTTTTTTCCTAATTTTTCAAGAATTTGGAACTTTGTTTTTCCCATCAAAGTTTGCAAAGTCTTGAACCAATTTTTGTTTTGAAACCCGATATTGGCACCGGTATATTGAGGCTCCATCTACCTGTGTCAATAGTTTCCCTTTTTGTTAAGACCTTTACCCTTGCAACTTCATAAAAAGTTTTAAAACCTTAGTCTTATTTAGGTTGTCCATATTCCATCATTATGGAACTGTTTAACGATTTCTCGTTCCTTTTTAATTTTTATATTTCTATATATTTAAATGTTTAAAGCAATGGTTTTATCCACGAGTTGTTGGTTACAGACTGTGGTGGTTACATTGTGAATTAAATGTGCTTAATGGGTTATAAATTAATGCCAAGAAAGGGTTATTTCAGACTAATAGTACTTTGTCCTACAAGTTCCTTAGACTATCCGATTCCATTAGATGGAAGTTACAAGTACATTTAAAAGTATCACGAAATGACCTATCTCAGTTGCTGTTAGCAGGTGTTTTAGTTCGGACAGCTAATAGCTTTTTATAATATTACGCATATACGTTTGGTGACTTTTATATAGTTACTGTTAAATTTATAACGAGTTATAAAATTGTCGTATGCAATGCTTTCTTGATATCGATTTTTTTCTTTCTCTTATAACAGTTATGGAGGGATGCTGAGTGCATATATGAGGTATAAATATCCTGGTATCATTGCAGGCAGTATAGCTTCGAGTGCTCCTATTTATCTTCTAGATCCAAATTTTCCAAAGACATTCTTTTGGAAAACTGTCACAAAGGTGTGTATTTTATTTTTCTAATAACCTGTCTTTTTAGATTAGTCAACATTAAACATATCCTTAGAGTTCACATCTTCATATTCAAAATCGCCAAACCCTACTTTTTTCAATGGGACATTCCAACGGAAGAAACGGTTTCAACATATCTGCCACACTTATGAACACACACGTGCGACATGTTGTTTTTATTGATGATTAACTGTTAAATACTTTCCTTCACATTTATTGTCGCAGCGAATCAATATTTTTTTTTTACATAACAGCATGATCCTAGCTATCCATAAGATTTATGAATGGTTCTGAACATCATTCAGTCTCTTCTCAAATTGTACGCGAACCACAAATACTACCATAAAACGGCTATTGTGTGCTGTCTTCAACCGAAAGCTATTTGGTAAACTGTATATGTATATTTATTTATATATATTGCTGATTATCATTAGGTAAGGCCGTAATGCTCACCCCTATTCCTCACTTCCCTTTATCTAAAAAGTCTAATTTTACCTGATTATAAAGGGCATGGATCCAGGTAAACGTTATCTCAGATAAACACATTATACATCTTTTGCTTTCAAATATATGGATTGAGTGTTTTTGATGTAGTTTAAATCTTGAAATAACACCTAAATCATCATAATACATTGATCCATATTTTAGGACTTCAACGATGCATCTTCGAAATGTGTAGCAAGAGTAAGAGATGCATTTAGTATAATGAATACAACAGCTGCCAAAGGAGGTACGTCTGCACAACTAATAGTTATCAAAAATACCGGGATTATTATTTAGTACGCCAGACGCGCGTTTCGTCTACATTAGACTCATCAGTGACGCTTGTATCAAAATAGTTATAAAGCCAAACAATACAAAGTTGAAGAGTTTGTTTCCTTCAAAATACTCTGACAACTGCTCCATGAAAACTCTTTTATGACTTGAACAGCGGTATACTATTGTTGCTTTACATTTTGTATTTACAAAACTGATTGCATGAGATGTCGATGCTTGTCATCAAAGTTTTCCCTGACATTAGGTTTCTACTCCAAAAATGAAATGGATAAGATTCAGATTCAATAATTTGTTAGAAAACATAAAGTGTAGGTCGTTTTTTGTCAAAACAAAGGTGAAATATATCACAAGGATATCCAATCTCATACTTGTCATCAAAGTTTCCCTGACATAAGGTTTCTAGTCCATAAGTTGAATGTATAAGATTCAGATTCAATCATTTTATTAGGGAACATATAGTGTAGGTCGTTCTTGTATTTATCAGATTGAGATAAAAAAAAAGAAAGGCGAAAGATAGGAAATTCATCTCATCTAAGACAAACTCACAACACATGGCAGATATAACCAATACTTATGTTTAGGGAATATGCATGGTAGAACAATATTGAATTTCTAAAAGATCTAGTTAATTACTTAGTTAGAAAACATGCATAGAAGGTCAATTTTGATATCGATAAAACGTGTAATCTATATCTATTATAATAGTTATCAAAGGTCTACCAGGATTATACTTTAGTACGCCAGACGGGCGTTTCGTCTACATAAGAATCATCAGTGACGCTCATATCAAAATATTTATAAAGCCAAATAAGTACAAAGTTGAAGAACATTGAGGATCCAAAATTCCATAAAGTTGTGCCAAATACGGCTAAGGTAATCTATGCCTGGGATAAAAAAAAATCCTTAGTTTTTTGAAAAATTCGAAGTTTTGTAAACAGGAAATTTATAAAATGACCATATTATTGATATTCATGTCAACACCGAAGCGTTGACTACTGGGCTGGTGATACCCTCGGGGACGAAACGTCCACCAGCAGTCGTCATTGTTTTATGCCATTGTTGTATGCTGTTTTTGTCTCTTGGTCAAGTTTTATTGTCATGGCTTTGTGAGTTCGCTTTCGGATTGTTAGTTTAATTACTGGAAAGTGTTTGATTACATTATAAGTCCTTTTCTATAGCATTTAGTAAACAGATTTTATATAGAACATCGATCTTCTAAGTAAGTGTAAAGGCGCAAATACAAATATGTGTTCTATGAGTTTTTTGTTTTTTATGTAACATGGCTGTCTAATGATAGTATTATGCATTTTTATTTCAGCAGTCATATTTTTTGACACAAAATAATTGATCAGATACAGTATATACCATACATTTTAATGTTGGGTTTTTTTTGTAGATTTTAGTACAATATCTTCCAAGTTCCATCTGTGTAATAAACTGACTGATCTAGTGCAATATCGCCATTTGTTACTATGGATACGTAATGCTTTTGGGTCATTGTCAATGATGGACTATCCTTATCCAACAGACTTCTTAGCAAATCTACCGGCATATCCAGTTAAGGTAATGATTCCATTATATAAGCCTAAATCGGATCTTTAGAATAAAGTTGAATTTCTGATGGCATGAAAATTTGAAACTGCTAGAATTGATTTTTTTTTGTAAAGAGTTTTGTTTGTTCAAAATTGTTAGTTCATTTCAAAATATTTCGCTGAATCAATATTTCGGATTATATTAACAAAGCTATATTAGTAGAGTTTAGGGGACATTTAAAAACAAAATCAGACAGCAAATGTTAACAAGTTTTAAAGTAGGTCCGCCATTGACAGAATTTAAAGTACGAAACGGCATTATTTGATTCACATGCATTTGGTGTTATTAGATCAAGAAAATTACTTAATAGATTACCTCATGTATCTTATTTTATTTTAGAAAAGATGCACATTTGCATGTTGTGTCGACTAATATATCATTTGTTTTTGCGTTTCTCTGTGATGAAAGTTCTTGAGTGTGTTTGTACTGTATTTCTGTCACATAGTGTTGTATTTTTAGTGATATTTTTGTAACATTGTTATAAAGCGAGAGGTGTGGCAAGCCATAACTAGGTGCAACCCATCATGTTTTCTAAAAATGTCCTGTACTAAGTCAGAAACATGGAAGTTATACACATACCTTGTTCCCATGTATGTTGGCGTTTGTTTTTGTTGCACTTCAGTGTTCGTGTTGTTCCTTTGCTTTCCTCTTATAGTTGATGTGTTTCCCTCGATTTTAGTTTGTAACCTGGATTTGTTATCTCTCAATCGATTTATGACTCTTAAACACGGGTATACTACTATTATTGTAATTGATTAATGTTTTGAAAATAAAGAGCATTGCGAAAATGAATGTAATGACATACAGGAAGTCCCTCTCTGTTGGGCTATTTTTGTACGACTGCAAAAAAAAAAATTGGGGATCATATAATGATATGATGTCGTCGTTGTCGTCGTCCGAAAACACATTTGGTTTCAAGACAATAACTTTAGTTTACGTCAATGGATCTCTTCAAAATTTGTTAAGAAGGTTTAATACCACAAAAGGAAGGTTAGAATTGATTTTGGGGATGCTGATTCCAACAGTTTAGGGGAAAGGTGCCCAAAAGGGGTCCAAAACAAGCATTTTTCTACCTTCAGGATGATAATTTGTGTATAAGTATTTCAATTGCTCTTAAATTGTACCACAATGTTTAATACTTCAAGTAGAAGGTTTGGATATATTTTGGGTTTATGGTTCCAACAGTTTATTAATTAAGAGCCAACACGGGGCTAAAAACAAGCATTTTTCTGGACAATAATTTGTGTGTAAGTGTATGGATCTCTCTGACATTGTACCATAAAGTTCTATACCACAAAAGGAAGGCTAGGATTAAGTTTGGGGGTTATTGCCCCTTACATGCAGGAATCAGGGGCAAAACAAGGGCCAAAAACAAGCATTATTTTAGTTTCAAGACAATAACTTGTGTTTAAGGTAGATTCATGGTATACCGCCATCTTGGATTGTACAATCACAGTACAAAATCGGTCTAGTTATTTGCCTAAATCTGCAAATTTGGAAACAGATTTGCAATTCAATGGTTAGACTGTTTTTTTCTATTTCAAGAAAACTTGTTAATAAATCGTATTATTCAAAATATTTTAACAAATATCATTTTTTTTTGTTTCAAAATTATTTTTTTCAAATGAGCCATTTAAGGGGAGATAACTCTTTTAGTACAAATTTTATACTGGGCTAATAGGGATTTTTTTAATTTTTACTTGTATCAAGAAAACAAGTTCGGTGACACCATGTTTTCTTTTTATTTTCTTAAAACATATTATGAAGCCTTTCTTCTCACAATTTATTTCAAAATTCTATCTCATAGAATTTTTTTTATGCACACTAATGTGTTTTTTCATGAACAAGCTAACCAATTTTTGGCAATTTTCAACGACTCATAGCTTGAAAAATAGCACGGTGACCCATAATTTTTATTAAATTTTTGAAAAGAGCATAGTAAAATCTTCATTTTGGCAAATTATAAAAAAATTCTGTCTCAAAAAATATATACTTGTGATCTACCTTAAGTGTGTGGATCACTCTGATTTGTACTGCAAAGCTTCAAACTACAAAGGAAAGGCTGGGATTGAGTGTTGGGATAATTGGTCCAAGGATGGATTCAAAAAGTCTTGGGAGGGGGGATCCCATATTTAAAGGGGTTCATTTTTTTTCAAAATGTTTGAAAAGTTTCAAGAAGAAATCTTTATTTGCACCGTATTGCGCAATAGATTTGTCAGATCCTGTAATTTGTGTTGTGTCAGAAACCTATACTGTTCAGGATTCAACCTCTGTGGTCGTATCAGGCTGCGCTCAGCGAAGCATTCTATTTCCAAATAATTTCATCAATGGTCTAGTACAGCAGACAATATGAAATAAATCATATAATCTTGGTTTAAAAGACATTCCTGTAGATTAACTGTTTATAAAATTATTTACACCACAATTTTCTACCAGTAGGTACAGATGACCGTTGTCACGGTTTGTCACAACTTTGTTTTATAATT
The DNA here is from genome assembly GCF_963676685.1 of Mytilus edulis. Classification (NCBI taxonomy): domain Eukaryota; kingdom Metazoa; phylum Mollusca; class Bivalvia; order Mytilida; family Mytilidae; genus Mytilus; species Mytilus edulis. The sequence continues at coordinate 31,380,631 of NC_092345.1, read as the reverse complement.
TTTGGTTTTAAAAGCTTTTTGACTACGTACTTGGTTTTGTTTCTAACTGTTTTGAATTTAGTGGCACTAAACTAATGAAAGCAGTAGTTTTTCTGGTGTTCAAAAATTGAAAACAACACGTATAATAATTCCATGTGTCCGAAGCGCTTTTTTTTTTTTTTACCTTCACCAGGAACGCTTAAAGCCAAACATTTCAAATTTCAAAGAAGGTACTAATCGGGTTAAAAATATAAAAAATAAGGGAATCACATGAACTCCATAAGAAGTGAGACAGGGTGCGTCGACAAAGTCAGTGTCACCTACTATATTTGCTTGTAATAGACTGAACGCGCATCTGACATACATAATTTATATAAGCGTGGTATACTTGGTGTTTTTAAAATCACTATTCTATAAAGAGATATGAATGACTATTGTACATCAATCACAAGTAGAACTACTCTAGATATTTCTTAGTCGTGATTTCAAGTATCTGATGTGATGCATTGAAAATATTAAACTTATCAGAGCTTTAAGTTTGTTAAGTTGTTACATTTAATTTGTCAAAGCACATTATATTGAATAATAATACATGTACAACTGGAATGCAACTATTTTTGGTGATAAACACGAAAACATGATTATATCTATGAATTCGGTGGTTACAATAGCAGTGGTCAGTATAGATAACCCTGTCCTAATAAGAATTTTTGATAAGTTTAGAGAAACTTTCTGAGGTAATATATTACCAATTCAGTTATGCTGGTAGATTTTAGTCAGATGATGACTTACTGTTACAAAATGATAGAAATTATTATAAATTAAGGAATGTATCTCCCTCATGCAAAGCTCTGATTCCTTTCACGGATTTGGCTATACTTTTTGGACCTTTTGGATTATAGCTCTTCATCTTATATATAAGCTTTGGATTTCAAATATTTTGGCCACGAGCATCACTGAAGAGACATGTATTGTCGAAATGCGCATCTAGTGCAAGAAAATATGTACCGTTAATTTTATTACTGCAAATAATGCCACTTAAAGTTAGATTGTCTAACAATTGAAAAATAACCAATTAATAGTGATAAGAAGTTTTGATATTTAAACAATTTACACATTTTCACTGGATTTATGTCGTCTCATTAATCGTGGTAGTTTAAAAAAAAACATCCAATCTTTTGTTGATATATATTTAAAGTTGAAAATATTGTTGTATAGCTACCTCTTTATATATTTCTTTTAAATAGTATGATATGCTACGACCTCCTACGAATCCATGGCCTGATTAAATGCCTTAAGTGTCAATATTTGAAATGTCTAAAACTGTAAGACTTTCGTCAATTGTCATAGGTTCGAACAACTAAAGTAGAATGTTTTCTAGACTAAGAGATAGAGTAACAGGTTATGCAATTACTGTATCTTCTATCATTGAATGACAAAAGTAACAGAGTTCCAAAAATGAGTGTCCTTGAGGAAATAAATCAAATATGTAACAAATAGTTGATACTGTCTTAAACATGTGTGAGCATCCTGTGCTATTTTTTGATATGATAAATGTAATCGTGACACAACCTATATACTGGCTGTGGTTCAAAATGGACAATAAGACAGAAGGCGGTGAGATGGATCCACTTGAATGATATCATCTACATCTACTGGATAATTTACTTGTTATACATATAAATGTTTAAAGAAACTTTAAATTCTATAAAAAAAATATTCTGAAATACTGCCAGAGGTTTAAAAGTAATATCACAAACATACAGAACTCTAAGAAAATTCAAAACGGATAGTTCCTAATCAAATGACAAAATCAATAGCTCAAACGTATGAACAAGAATTGTCATATTCCTTACTTGGAACATGCGTTTTCTTAAGTAGAAAATGGTGGATTAAAAGATCTCGCTGTTAAATACACAAACTATTTGGGTGTAAATAGAATAGCCATAATCATCCAAATTTAAGTTTTCATCTTTAATAGTTTTAATCTCAATTTGTATGTTCGGTTATATAAAAAGATTTACTTGCAAACAGGTAAACTGGCTTGAAGGGCAATATTCTATATTTTCTTTTTTAATCAATGCTGGTAATTTTGAAATATTGATGACTTGTGATAATAACTTTTCTCATTTTGTAGGAGGCATGTAGTTATTTGATGGAAGAAGAGGATTCTGTTGTAGGACTTTCCAAGGCGGCAGGTATGAAGACATAAAGGCAACAGTAGTATACTGGTGTTCAATAGTCATTACTATATTAAGCAAAAACAAATCCGTATAACAAATGAAACCGGAGAAAACACATCAACGATCAGGGAAAACTACGGAACAACAGAAACACTTCACTACAAAAATACAACAATACAAATTGACATTATATTAAACTACAATATGAAACATATTCCAATATAAAAGCTAGAACACTGAGTCTTTTATGTGGCATGAATATAGCAAATCGGTTATTAAGGAACCTCAAGAAATTCTAAAAGGTTTTTTTTTATAATATGTTTATATTGACATAAAGAACATTACCATTTAACCCAAAACGACCAAAAATATATATTGCATTTCTCATGTTGATTACAGATGTTTTATCACAGTGTATTTGTAAAATTAAGGATTTATAAAATAATTGAAATTTCAGGAGTTTATTAGCGACTTAATAAAAAAAAAAATTTGACTAGCAGTTTTACAAAATCACTGAAATAATAAATAAGTTTTTGTCCAGATCAACTTAGTGAATTTGGGGGAATTAGTAAAACGGGTTATAAATTGTTACTACTTATTGAATCTCAATGTATTACAGGTTTGTTTTACAATGGTACAAACGGGTCTCTGAAATGTTTCGATATATTTTCGGAGTATATAGAATGTGCTGATCCGACCGGGTGCGGCACTGGAGATGCTGGGGCGGCGTGGGATTATCAAGTATGTGTATAACATGTTACGTTTTTCTTACGCATAGTCCTTAATGTTCTTCAATTTCGTACTTAATTTGGCCGTTTAAACTTTTGATACGAGCGTCACTGATGAGTCTTTTGTAGACGAAACACGCGTCTGGCGCAAATACAAAATTTCAATCATGCATGGTATCTATGCTGAGTTTATTTTCATATAATATATAGTTTACCTGTCATGTAAGTCAAAACGAACATTATTGAGAAATGAAATTGTTTTTGAAATATTTTTGTTTCTAAAAGTAGCTTTAAAAAAAACTCATTATCACAGTAGAAAGTTGAAGAAAGCCAACAACTTCTTTCCACTTTCGATCTTAAAACAAAACTTATGATTCATTCATGTGTACAAAGTGGGTATTGAGCTAAACATCAACCACATAAAAACACAACAAAGCCATGACGTCAAATTGTCAAAAGTATGTTATTCATCAAGTGTTATTTTTAAAGTTACCTTTGCAATATGATTCTGCTCTATTATGCGATAAACATAAACGAGTTGTGTATATTGTGTGTGTAAATGATATTGTGAAGTGGACAAAATTAAGAGTTTGTGTGGCGTATCCTGTTAATGGAACAAGTTCTATGTCAGTCAAATTCTCAAAGAATGGTTTGCAAACAATTTATCAGAGATCGCTATCAATTCGAAATTCCCTTATTGACACAAAAGATTAAAACAACCACAAACGACGTTTCAAAATAGGACTGGTCACATAGGTAATTGTATATTGTTATATTTGATGATTTATCCCATGAAAATCGTAACTAATTGCTAAAACAACAAAAATAGTTACATCTTCAAATGTGTGGCTTGGAAGTGACTTTAATGTTTTGGAATTTTGGATTGATGCTCTTCAACTTTGTACTTGTTTGGCTTTATAAATATTTTGATATGAGCGGCACTGATGAGTCTTATGTAGACGAAACGCGCGTCTGGCGTACTAAATTATAATCCTGGTACTTTTGATATCTTTTTAAATGACAATCATATGAACATACAATCCTAAAATCTAATCCCTAGAAATAACACAATCAGTGTAACAAATATTATACATAACATCCTGCTTCCTTTACAAAATACACGATGCCATAAAGTTAAAACTAAATTGATTATAATAATTTGTACAGTTAGGTTTTGCAAAACACATGTCAGAATTGTTTGTATTGTCCTCCTTTGGGAAAATGCTAAGGTTCCCTTAGATCTTAATTTGCGTCTGCAAAATACAGTTATTATTAAATATATCTGAAGAATAATAGTTATGCAATACACACAATGTGATCTGGCACAATAAAATGAGGTTGAGATGAAGACCAAGAAAATAGATACATGGACTATAAAGCTTTACTTATAAATTTTTTACTCCATTTGATGGTAAAAGGTATGGTAGGAATTAATCCACTGCAATAACACAAGACATAGAAATCTATTTCACAGTTTAACAGGATAAAACGTTGTATTCCTTACCTAGGGAGGTCTCATCCTGGATGACTTCCACAAAGAACAGATTTTTACATACAACGATATACTATATATGCTTAGATGGGTTTTGTTCATTGTTGAAGGCCGTACGGTGACATATAGTTGTTAATTTCTGTGTCATTTTGGTCTCTTGTGGAGAGTGTCTCATTGGCAATCATACCACATATTCTTTTTTATATTTACACTACATGTGTATTTTTTAAAAGGCTTGTACCGAGGTTAGACTTCCACAAGGAACAGATGGTACAACAGATATGTTTCCAGTTCTTCCGTTCACAGACGAAATAAGACAAAAATATTGTTTTAAACGTTGGGGAGTGGTACCTAGAGATTCCTGGGGAAAAGTACAGCTGATAAATTTAGGTAGCTATAGATAGGTAGTTGTGCCACTGTGACAAACTGACATGACATGATGTCATAAGTTGTGTCAAATTTTAAACTTGGTCATACCTTGCAAGTAGGATTAATTTTGCCTATGAGATTACATTTTTTTATCAAAAGCTACATGACATATAGGATTATTGACTTCCCCTGTTAGGAATTATAATTAATTATTTTCTCTTAGATTATGTAATAAATAGGATATTACAAATACAATTGTGAACTCAAGGTATTTTAAATCTGAAGGTACCAATCTTGTATTACAACTCCAGACTTTAAAAATTCTTTCATCTTTTGGGGGATATCAATCCAGGAAAGTGGAAGGATATCATATTTACTGGAAGTGGTGCGGCCTAGTAAAAACAGCAAACAGAAAGTAGAAAAAATGTTTTGACTTCAGGATTAAGTAACTTTTTATTCTTCGTGGCATGACCCACTTTTTTTGGATGAAATCACAATTTTACATTAGTACATACATGATATAAACATGATTTTTTTTCTATGTAGCATTTTTTATTTTTTTATTTTCAAAGATCAGCTGTTTTGCATGTAAGCATATGGAGCAGTCAATTACAAGACTGCAACCTGAAGTAAAATTTAAAAAAAACATGACCCCATAACATTAGTGTCAAATATCATCTCAGTACAATTTATTTCCTTGGTATCTATCATAAAAATCAGTATAAATGCAGGAATAACTGTAAAAATATATCATGCGAAGTTTTTCTTGATGGAGTATTAAAAGTTAAGTAAAAGAATACTAGAAAATGGCATAATGTCTTGTTATCTCAAGTTTTTTTTTTCATCTTAAAGAAACAATAGATTTCGCACAGTCGTAAAAAATGGCAACTGTATCAAACAATATTAAAGATGACTAATGTTGCTAATGTCAATAAAACGGCATGTTAGACATATTTAGCATTGTGAAAAAAATTAGATATAGCACAATGATTTAAATGTCATATTACAAACGACCACATTAAAAACTTTCTTAGAACTTTGAATACAACCTTTAGTGTTATTAATTATTTGTACATCTTTTCTTTTATTATATCCCTCATGATTTCAGCGTTTGGTCAACATATTTTACTGATATGAATTTGTTTTAAAATGAAGGTGTTTTGTCTAGTTTTGACTATCAACTGTTCAAACATTTCCCCCAAACTCAATAGTACCACAGTATATGGTTACATAATGAATGATTGAATTACAAAAATGCGTAAAATGAAAAAAATGAAAAAAATATGAACAAATATGAACAAATATGATGCTCCAGGCATTTGCATGTATTTATTTATAGTATTCTGACACGTTTTTCCTTTGATAGATCTGAAAGGTGCTAGTAACATAGTATTTGCTAATGGCAACTTGGATCCATGGATGGGAGGAGGGGTAAGTTCGGATTTGATTTATGTGTTTTAACGGCACTTTTAAGCACTGCGTTTTGGTTATTTTGTGCTGGCCAGTTTTTATTGGTAGAGGAAGCCGGAGTGCCCGGAGAAAATGACCGACTTTCGATAGGAAAACAGACAATCCTAGTCAATAAAGATTTGAGTGCACCCGCACGTGCGGGGTTAGAACTCACAACCTCAGTGCTGACTGGCTAGTGATTACTTAGACAATTTGGCCATCGAGGCCCCTGGCGAGTTCGGAGGTGTATTAAGAGCAGTGATAAAAAAAATATTGGGAAGCACTTTACCGGTAACCTATCCTAAAGTGTAAGCTTTCATATGAGGGCTTATACTCAGATAGGATATGTAGTTTTTAAGACTTGGAAAACATATGCATATATTGAGTGTAAATTTGTGAAACTCAACCGACTGATACATTAGACAACAGTTATTGTTTGGATCTTCAATTTATTTAGTAAGTGTTTTGAGACAGATTATTTCATATTGGACACACAGTATACTTCATAATTGAAAATACCATTTTAAATCATTATTGGTATTAATATTATACTGTGTACCATTTTCACCGTGTATCATCGTACAGCGGATATAGGTACTAACCAAGCCTGCATGATCGATTTTGAACTGATACGGTAACGAAAATCTTTGTTTTGTTTTATCAACATTTAGTGTACATTTCTCAACATCTGAAAATCCTGCTAAAAAAAATTTCGCATCGATTTTTTCCTATTTATAAGACAATTTTTATATTCTAATAAGAACAATTAACTATTAAATGAGCAAATAGTAGTGAATGTCAACACCAACTTTCAATTTCGATACAATCGTCGTTTTACCTGAAAGAAAGCTAATTAATACAGGGCAAAAGTAATAGTTACCAACTTTTTGGACAAGTATTTGCACATGTTTTTAGTAATCGTTCTTGTTTCGGAAAAATAATGAGACATCTCTTATCATCAACCTACGACCAAATCATTTCTTTAAACAACAGTCATGTTTAGATTGAGGTACACATTGATTTTTTGTGAACAAAACAAAAGGATTTTCGTTACCGTGTGAGGTCAAAATCGATCACGCCCGCTTGGTTTGTACCTATATCCGGTGTACTGATGATACACGGTGATTTTAAACATAAAAGCCGTCAGGTCTTACTTCTATTTTATTTTTTTAATGCTCCAATACGTTTTATATAATGTTATAGCTTTTATCGGCTTGCGATTTGTTATATGTATAATCTGTCCTTTCACATATTGATTTACAGATCTTCCCTCTAACACAATGTGTATATGTGTTCCTATGCACGCATGGGTGTGTTCCCAACGCAAACACTTCTCAACAAGTTGATAAGTAAGAAAGTCGAAAATACACACTACAAATGTGTACAGCCATCATCACAAATTCATTGACCTTTACAAGTTGTTTGTGTCTCAAAGTGCAGTCGACATGTTAGTGGACCTGGATTTGATGTCACATGAATAGACAACTTATAGGAACACTTATCGAGTGTTTTCAATTGCCTTGTGTGACAGGAAATCAATCACATGGTAATGGTTAACATTGTGTCATTCATTAATAGTGTGCCCATGTGATTCAAAACATTCAGATAAAGTTTTAAACCGCAATAGACTTCCTGACATTGTTATATATAATAATGATGATAATAATACTACTACAATGTATATACTAATAATAATAATTTAATAATAAAGGTATACAAATGATCTTTTACTATTGCATGACAGGTGCTGTCGACCTCAAACCCAGGAATAAAAGTTATATTAATTGAAGGTGGAGCTCACCATTTAGATTTAAGGTACGTTGTTTTAATCATATTTGACCTGAAAACTTGTTATTCCAAAAGCGTGAAATATTGGCTTCTTATCGTGAGGCAAAGAAATACAAATTAAGAGCACCTAGAATTAAGAATAACATGATTGTGTACAAAACGTAGCTTTTATAACATTCGACTAATGCTTTATATATATCTGAAATTTCAGTAGATTCTTTCAAAATGGTAAAATCAATTCATTTGTTATTTGCAGTATTATTATTCTTTGACGTGTTTATTTTAACAGTTCTGTGTACTAATTAAACTCAGCAAAGATACTAGGATTGAAATTTTATTTTTGTGCCAAACGCGCGTTTTGTCTACAAAAGTCTGATCAGTGACTAATAAACTCATCATAGATACCAGGATTTAATTTTTTATCCACGCCAGACGCACTGTCTACAAAATACTCATTAGTGACGCTCGAATCCAAAAAAGTTAAAAAGGCCAAACAAAGCACGAAGTTGAGGAGCATTGATGACCAAAATTCCAAAAAGTGTTTACCAAATTCATCTATTCATGATGTAGAAAAGCCTTAGAATTTTTTTTTAAAATTATATACAGTTAATTCGTAAATATAACCATTTCGTATTAGCGCAGTAGTGCTAACTACTGAGCTGGTGATACTCTCGGGGAACCAAAACTCAGGCATGTTTGAAAATTGTTTTTTTTAGTATTTTAACCATCCTTATGTATACTTATTTTTCATAACCTCAGAAGTGCCAATCCCATGGACCCAGCAAGTGTTAAACAAGCACGTGTAGTGCAAAAACAACAAATACAACAATGGATTAATCAGTGGAGACAGAACGTCTACCGCATATAAGTAAACAAACATGAGAGTCATGATGACACATGGTGCTAATAAAACCTCCGAAGATATATCTCAATTATAGAACAGTTAACCTGTTATATTTTTTTTCATTTGGCATTTATCATTGATCTCAATATGTTATCATTTTGTTAAAAAATAAAAGTTATAACTTAAAAATCCGACATTTTACTGTAAAAGTTGAAATCTCAGTTTTTATTTATTCAGGAAACAAGTTGTGAAGTTGATACTAAATTGCGTGCTTTGATTTATCCTTAGATGATAGTCTAAAGTCCGTTATATTTCTATAAATCTTCAAACATAAATTTATAAAAAAAAGGATTTTTTAGAGGAAATTTAAAAGAATAAAAAGATGAGGTATGATTGTCATTGAGGTAACTCTCGACTAGAAACAAAACGACAAAAAAATGAACAATAATAGGTCACCGTACGGGCTTTCAAAATCCATAACGCATAGTCAACGATATAAGGTCCAAAAACGACAAATGTGAACAATTCAGAAGGGAAAACGAACGGCTTGACTTATGTACAAAATAATAAACAAAATACAAATAGAATATACAGCAACAAATGACATTCACTGAAGTACTTGTGACAGGCACCTACAGAATGGGTCTGTTTGTTTTATCCACGCATCGTTGACAATATAATGGAATTTGATGCAACTGTCATACAAGTGAGAGGTTTAGCTAGCTATAAAACCAGGTTCAATCCACCATTTTCTACATAATAAAATGCATTTACCAAGTCAGGAATATGGCAGTTGTTATCCATTCGTTTGATGTGTTTGAACTTTTGATTTTGGGACTTTCCTTTTTAAATTTTCGTCGGAGTTCAGTATTTTTGTGTTTTTACTTTTTGGCAAAGTATAACATATTCGAAGGCCCCAACTCTCCCCTAAAATCAACAAAACAAAACGGTTTATATGGTGAATTTATGGTTATCTATTCGTTTGATGTGTTTGAGCTTTTGATTCTGCCATTTGATTAGGGACTTTCCGTTTTGAATTTTCCTCGTAGTTCAGTTTTTTTGTGTTTTTATTATTTATTGACCATGACAACAACTGGTGATTTTCTGTTCTTTTTTATTTTATACAAAAGGGGGGCGAAAGATACTAGAGGGACAGTCAAACTCATAGATCGAAAATAAGCTGACAACGCAATGGCTATAAATCAAAAAGACAAACAGACAAATAATAGTACAATGACACAACATAAAAAAACTAAAGACTAAGCAACACTAACCCTATCAAACACTGGGGTGATCTCATGTGCTCTGGAAGAGTAAGCAGATCGTGATCCATATGTGGCACCCGTCGTGTTGCTTATGTTATTATAAACCCAGTCAATAGTCTAATTCGGTAGGTCACATTAATGAAAAGGGAAGTGGAGTGTAGTTACGACGTAAGGAATATATCCGATATCACCTGTGAAAAGAAACGGTTATACCATAACGGTTAACCAACTCGTGATGGCGTCCGTAAAAATATACGAAGAAACATGATTTAAATGTCGTAAGAAATTCGTTTTGGTTTAGCATTTTCAGTTGTATTTCATTGAAGATTTACTGTAAATAGTTATCAAAGGTACCAGGATTATAATTTAGTACGCCAGACGGGCGTTTCGTCTACAGAAGACTCATCAGTGACGCTCATATCAAAATTAATGTAAGTTACATTTGAATGATAGCTGTGTGACAATAAATGTGCCCCCACCCTGTATAAATAATTATGTTGGAAGTTAAAATACTTATTTATAATAAAGCAGAATAGTCATCTTTTTAACATATTTAAATAATTGACGAAAATTCGGGACGAGTTCGCATAACAATATAGTAAAAGATATGAGGCAAATTCAGCAAACACATGAAATTTTAGATTTTAAACGGACTTTAAATAAATGCTCCAATCAAAGCATGAGTTTTATCTAAAATCAAGAGGAATAATACTTTGGAGGAACATAATTAATTCAAATAAAAACAGATAATACTAAGGTAAAAAAAAAACCGACGCAATGACAACTAACAACACAGAAACTTGGAAGTTTTCTTTACTTAAAATTTGCCACACTGCGTGCATTTATTGCCATAATAAAAACAATGTAGAATTTCTAATTGCCGTCGATGCATGATTTCAACATGTTCAAACTTGCAAGATTCTATACACAATTGTCCAGTTTAACGCACAAAGTCCCAGCAAACTACATGCAGCGATATATGCATAAAAAACTATCCATTTTAATTATCTAGAAGAAGGTTAATTAGTGACAGATAACATATACAAGAAATATTTTGCATATATTTGAGTTTTGCATGCAACCTTTAATAATAAATGTAACAAAGTAATACAACTTATTCATGATCAATCGATGTACACTATATATTCCCTGTAAATATTAAAGGTCATAGATGAAAATAATCGACTATAGACATTTACAATTGAATAAGTCGGATTTGAGGCTGCCTGTATACTTTTAGTGTTTAGTGCAACATCGTCTATCATATTGAAACTTAAACGTTATAGTTTAACTATGAATGCTTCCTGATTTTTAATATTCAAAAACATTCATGTGTTTTCAAAGTTCTTTTGATTTTCTAAAAAGATTTTAGTCTTGTAGTCAAATTAAATTAATAGCTGTCCTGAAAAGGGGTATTTCACGAGAAAATAAGAGAATATTGCGCTAAATGGGCACTAGATATATATAAAAAAAAAATAGAAAGTACAGTTATAGGAAACTGCTATCTTCTTTTCCTCCTTATGAAGTTCCTTTCTGAAGTCAACATTATAAGAATAAAGAAACAAGTCGACAAGAAGATGAGCACAGTTTGTTCCCATAGGAATACCGAGTTTGTTGAATAACACGTCTCCTAAACGCAACACATATGCTGTCACTCTAGAAATAAAGCATCTCGACAATGTCAGTTTATGTGTGTTTGAATCACAGTGATTTTTTACAAAGTAAGATTTATCCCTCCCTAAGACCAGATACTTGTATCTACGTTGGCCCTTTAAAAATAAAGCAATACCATTTTATCCATTTTTTTTTTTAGTTTGGAATGGGGAATAGTTGAGTTGTGTAAAGTGTAGAAAAGTCAAATGTTTTAATAGCATTGCAAGATATATATATGTAGTCTATAAGAATATGACAGTTGTTATCCATTCGTTTAATGTATTTTACCTTTTGATTTTTTGACTGTTCGTTATGAATTTTGTCGGAGTTCAGTTTTTTTGTGATTTTACTTTTGAATATTTTAGTATTCACATTTGATTCACGACACATCATCTAGAATGGGCAGTTTCACGAAAACTTTGAAGTTCGGCTTTGATTGCTGATAAAATTGATGATACCAATTACGAAAGAGGTTTCGTTTAGCACTTGGAAGACCCAGCAATATACAGTTCTTTGTACCCACACTTATTTAGTTGGAATACAGTGATGGAAGATCTAGATCTTCATCTTTGGTTGACATTCCAAAGGAACATAGAACAGACCAATTATTATCCAGGATATTCTCTTCAGTAAGTGTCGTGAGGATATATTTTGAGTTCCCAAGTGAATTGTCATTACCTAATTCATTTATCAAGCAATTTTTGTAAAATTTATTGTGATTTACACACACACACACACACACACACACACACACATAATTTTTTTGTTGGGGCTTTATCTCATGTATCTGTTGGGAAAACATATTTGTCATGGAGTAAGGACAAAAAGTTAATTCACAAAAAATACTGAACTCTGAGGAAAATTTAAAACGGAAAGTACCTTATCAAATCGCAAAATCAAAACCCCAAACACATTAAACTAATGGATAACAACTGTCATATTCCTGATTTGATACAGGCATTTTCTTAAGAAGGAATGTTTCGCAACATTTAAGTCTTTAAAGATTGACTTTGCATGGGTTTTATAGACCCATTCAGTTTCTTAATTCTGATTTGTATCAACGACCTCACAGCCTTAATCCATTCAGAAAGAGTATCTACGTCTTCTTTCTCGCATTTAACCTACTAGTATTGTCTTGCATAATCCTCCACTGAATCTATCAGCATATTGAAGTTGTGTTTCAATTGATGGATTTAGGCTCAAGATATTTCAGAATTTTTGACAACACATTTCGCAGGGAAGTGTTATTGACAATGTTGAAATCATCGGTTATATCGTGGTCAGCCGGATTATATATGAATGGGGAACAAGCACAGTTGCAATCAGGAGGTTTGGACTTGAGGTCGTCAATATTGACATTCTGTAACACGTGTTTGTAATTAAAAATTTTAGTTGAAATTGGTTTGTTAAAGGTACAAGAAATTATTGATAAATTGGCGGGAAGTTAAAGAAATGATCTTTTCTCTATTTCATCTTTTTCAACGCGAAGTAATGTTTTGAAAAGTCTGTGACTTGCAATATACGAAATAATAGCTGTAAGTTTGTATTGGTTTGAATGAGGGATTGTAACAGTGGTTTCCAAACATAAATTGAACATTGTTGAACAAAGAATGAAGTTTTGACAGTGGTAATGAATAGATTCGTGCGAATGTGATGAACACCTAATGGCTTTATTATAAATGAAAGCAAGTCATAGTAGAGACATAGATGTAATACCCACACTGGGTATTACATCTATGGTAGAGATATCCATGTCCAGGAGTTGAGATGAAAATATCCATCACATTCACCTAGTTACCATGGTTACAGGAAGGACAAGATAGATATACCTATACCATCAATTTTGTCATTGCAACCATATGGTGTCGCAGTTCCAAATAGTCGAACCCAGTATATAGTCTTCTGTTTGTTTACGGTAAGGCGTTGCAAGTTGAGGATTTCTAGTCTTGTGGTATATGTTTTGGAAGATAAGAACATGCATAGAAAGAATTGAATGATCCGGCTGGATAAAATGTTGGTAGAGAAAGTCGCTTGCATTGTGGTTGATTTCTGATCTATGGCCGCACCTTTAATTTCACCGAAGTATATCAATCTACAACGGTTACACTCTAATCCATAGACGAAATTTATAGATTTACAATTCTGAACATCGTACTTTCTCCTAAAATATGACATTTTACATGTTTTAGTGAAGTTGCTAGTGAATTGAGCATACATTATCAAAACTCTACAGGTATTGCATCCATTGGCTTTGCATTGCAAAAAGAGACAGTTCAGAGTCATCAAAATCCAAAATGTCTTTTAGAAAAGAGATGATTTCAGCTTTCCAAAAGTGAACTTTCCATTTCTAAGTAGCAACATTCCAGCAGCACCTGCATACGGGGTATATATCTCTCAATTGATACGATATTCAAGTGCTTGCATTTCCTATCATGATTTTCTTGATAGGGTGTTGCTGCTCATAAGGAAGCTATTAAACCAAGAGTTCCAAACGGTGAAGATAAAATCATCCCTTCGTAAATTTTACGGACACCATCACGAGTATAACCGTTTCACAAATGATATGGGATATGTTCCTTACGTCGTTACTACAATCCCCTTCCCTTTCATGAATGTGACCTACCAAATTAGACTATTTTCCGGATTTGTTATCACATAAGCAACACGACGGGTGTCACATGTTAAGCAGGATCTGCTTACCCTTCTGAAGCACCTGAGATCACCCCTACTTTTTGGGGTTCGTGTTGTTCATTCTCTAGTTTTCTATGTTGTGTCATGTGCACTATTGTTTGTCTGTTTGTTTTTTTTATCATTTTTAGCCATTGCGTTGTCAGTTTATTTTCGATTCATGAGTTTGACTGTCCCTTTGCTATCTTTCGTTCCTCTTTTAGAAGAACTTATAAAATCGAGAATGGAAATGGGGAATGTGTCAAAGAGACAATAACTCGACCATAGAGCCGAGGGCTACCAATGGGTCTTCAATACAACATGACTGTGTTTGAAGATTATTACATTGCCATAAAAGCGCGATGTTTGGCTAACCACCAACCCAGGTACAACCTATAATTTTTTTTCTTAAAATGTCCTGTACAAAGTCAGGAAAATGGCAGTTGTTATCTTAAAGTTTTTTTCTTTGTGTGTTGCATTGTCGATTGCTTTTGTTGCACTTTAGTTTTTCTGTTGTTTATAGTTCATGGTTTCCACCGGTTTTAGTTTGTAACCCTGATTTGTTTTAAATAACCTAACGATCATTGGCATGTACCCCACATTTCCTTTTTTTTTAAATATAGTCTTTTGAGAGATAATGGATATTAGTAGATAACTTTGTTAAAGCTGACCTGGCCTTGGTTTGAGCCAAGGCTCCATGTTGACGGCCGAACCTTGACCTATAATGGATTACTTTTAAAAATTCAGTTTACTTGGATGAAGAGTTGTCTCATTGGCACTCATACCACATCTTCCTATATCTATATAAGACAAGATTATACTCAGAATAAATGTGTGCAATTGCACCTATATCTAAATATTTAATATTTGTTTATGAACAGTGAACAAGTGGTCACCAAATAAAATTAGTATTAAACAATGATAAAAAGGCAGTTAGTTTATCAACTTTTCAGCCTCTACATGTTCAATGATTAATGATTATGGTGGTTTAACAATATGAACTATAACCATGATCCCAATTGTTAATTTTTTTATCTTGATGTATGGTTTCAGTCTTATCAATATCAACTTCATCAAATTCTATGTTATCATGTGTTATCATGTCTCCAAGTTCTTCATCAATAAGTTCATTTTGTGACACAGGGCAAGCAATGTAAACTTTATGGATGGTAATATCTTTACTTTCCGATTTAGATTCTTTTGTAGCTTCTGTAAACATACTGTCCATATCTTCTGGTGTTCCCTTAATTTCTCTGCTATCATTGTTAGGTTCTAGATAATGACCTTTTCCTCCTTCAGGCAACAACCAGTTATGATTGGTTGCTGCATGGCTGAAACTTTCGTCAAATGTTAAGTTGGCTCCTGTAGAAATCATGTTATGATCTTGAGTATATAAAGTTTCTTCGTTAATGTCCAAAGCCTCTTTTTCAATTGCCTTTAATGGATTTATTTCTTCAGTATAAAGGCTTTGTTTGTCTATAAAGATGAATTTTGGTTGTTCTTCCACAACCTCTCTGAATTTAGGTCTTTCTATATACTTTTCATCTTCCATTAAATCATTATTATCTACTTCTTTTTGAAGTTCTTCATTTTTAGTTTCCTCACCAAGAAGCTTATCAGAAATGTTGACCATCTCTTGTAAAGTATCCTCACTCAATCTTTTACGGTTTTTATTTAAAGTACTGTAGGATACAGTCAAACCTAAATGAGAAAGGATTCTAAAACCTCTTTTCTTGAGGTTATACTTTTTGTAAAGATACATTCCTAGGATTTGTTGAAGAAAATTAATTGATTGACATTTTGCGTGAAGAATTATAGCCACAGCCATTGACATTCTAACATCATTCAATTTGTCATTATCCTCTTTACGGTTTGAAGCTGCTTTTAAAACAGACCATAAAACAGGTACTTCTTTTTTCAGTTCATCCGCTAACTTCTCAAAATCAAATTTTTGTAAAACAGATTTTGAGTCCGGTTGCATTTTCAAAAGGGTTTCTTCTTTTTTACAATAGTTTCTACAATGTATTTTTACAACTTGTTTTAAACCTTGTACAACATTGTATCTCACACCCTGGTCCTCGTGGTGGAATAATGATTCAACAGCTTTTTTGGCATTTCCATTTGCAAGGATGTTTACAACAGGAGCATGACATTTTTTAATGTTAATTGAACGATAATGTATCAATTGTCCCCTAGAATTCCTTGTTTTAAAATAGTTTGTGATTTGAGTATCATTCATATAGTTTATTGTATTGTCTGTTTGGCATCCTTTAAAAATAAATCTATTGTTTGTTTGACATCCTTGACTCAGTGTAATATGTGCCTTGCTGTCTGTCTGACATGCCACATTTGACTTCTGATTTGTCTGATATGCACCAGGCATGAAAGGGGGCATTACTTTGAACGAGAACTTTATACTGTTTTCACTTGACTGAATATCAACATTTTCAACTGTGTAATTATTGCTGACTTTTTGGTTCCCTGTCTGACCACTACTCTGTTCAATACTCCTATCTGCATTCTCATGTTGAATGATCTTAACTTTCATATTAGGTGTACAATTGGATGCTACATCATCTGCAAGATACAGGGATAAAACATACAATAACAAAAAAGACAGACTGCCAGATGCAGTTTCTATATAATCACATTAAACACTTTCTGCCTTCTTAATTCAGTGTGTTAACATTTTCGGTAAACATATGGGAAGCTTTCTGTTAATAAGAAGTCTAAGATGACAAAAGGCTTCTCCATGTTTTGGTAGAAAATAATATGTAAACTAATAAATAAGTCTGTAAATATTTATTTATCTATTAGTATCTCCAGTGAGATGTCCTATTCCTCTATTCAAGTGAAAATATTAAATTTTTTGTTTAAATGATCTTAATTTCATTGAGATTTTGGATCAGTGTTTCATTGATGTTTACCTCATGTCTCTTTTCAGTGTATTTTCATATACAAGAGATTCACTATTTTCTTTTTCTTTTATAGAACTCTATTTCTAGTGGATACTAATATTTGGGTTGGACCCCTATTTTACCAATTTTACCCATTATGTCTGTTTTGCTCACACATCATTGTCAATATAATGGAATTTGATGGGACTATCATATAAATAAGTGAGAGGCAAAGTGCTATAAAACCAGGTTCAATCCACAATTTTCTACATCAGAAAATGCCTGTACCAAGTCAGGAATATGGCAGTTGTTTTCCATTCATTTGATGTATTTAATCATTTCGTTTCTGTGTGTGTTGCATTGTCATTTGGTTTTTTTTTGCACTTCAATGTTTCTGTTGTTTCATCCTTAAAATGTGTAAAAAAATTTGTTACTAGACATTAAGCAAACATCAATCAATCAATAAATAAATTGATACAGTGTCCATTGAGTAGTCATTAAATCCACACAAAAAATATGTGAGTTTAATGTTTTTGAGGAATTCTTTATTTGTATGATATGTTCATTCTTTATTTTTTAATTCTGTATAATTGAAGGCCTGCAATTCAGCAAAATTCTGAATTAAATGAGCCAAACAAAACTCAGCGGTAGGCACTTTCTAAGTATATAAATTGTATATATATATATATATATATATATATATAATATATATATATATAGTGGTAGGCACTTTCTAAGTATATAAATTTGAAACCCTGATCAACAGTATTTTCATTTTGCATAGAAATATTACTAACATTTAATGATTTAGAAAACAAATATATGTTTGTTACTGTAATTACATGGTATTTATAAAATTGGTTCCACAGTATGATATTTTTGTATGTTGACTGTAAAACTTGCAGAAAACTTGAGTAAACTGACCCGTATTTTTGAAATTGGATAAATCATATAATACTTCTCATTCCTGTTAAATAGCTTTATCTCTTAAAAATTTCAAATTTCAATTGTGACAAAAGTCATGCAAAACCTAACAAATTCCTAACATGCTTAAGATTACTGTTCATAATAAAATCTACACTTTTGATATGACATATGTTAAACATACTTCAAAATACAAATAACATAAATACACCAAACAAACTAATAAAAAGAAAAATAAACAGCTGTGCCATTAGCACATGATACGCCCTTCATATTTTCAAAGAATAAAGTTCAATTACTTCTCAATGTCATATTACAAATTTATGAAATTCAAAAGGGAGCTAATACATCAAGATATTTTAACAAAAGTTTCATGAGAATTGTGAAAAGCATTTTAGAGTTGTTGTAGTAGGGTAACTTGAAAATCCTCCCTTTTTTAATGAATCAAATCCCTTAGCTCACAAATGTAAAATATAAAATTTATTATGTATTTTATTTGTGTTTTCAAGTACTTGATTAAAACTTCAGAGGCAACATCAAATTTTGGAATATTTTTTTATAATTTGTTTTTAATATCCCATGCATTAATTTACAAAGTGATTGATTTCTGAAATCCCTTAACAAAATTCCAGATTGAATACATATATGCTTTGTTCTTACATGTTCATCTGGTCTAGGTAAGACTACAAAAAGGATATTTATCAATTGAAAATGAAAAAAAGTTAGTATATTTCACCTGAATGTGGAGAATGCACATTTTAGCACAAAAGACTGTATGCTTGTATTTTCCAGTACCCGTCCTTCTGATTGTAAAATAACTGGTTTATTCAAGAACAAGAACTTCAAATAACCATCTTATAAAGTTGATGTTACCTTATGTTAAACCAAATAAAAATATATGTGTGGTTCCAGTACCATACTTTTAAAAAGTAGGGTTGGTACGTAAGTCGGCAAATTTTTTAATTTTTTTTCCAAAATCAAAATCCATAAAAAAATTGTGTGTTTACCGAAATTGTTTCCAGTCTTATAAACGCCCCTACTGGCATGGAAGTTCACCATTTTACATATGTTTGGTTGTAAATAAACAGTCATGTTACCTTTTTAGTTAATTTTGTAGTATCCTTTAATTCACAATCCTCAAAATTTAATAATTTGAAAATTTATTTTTTCTAGAAATCAAAAAAAAAGTTCTAGGGTCGGCATGGTGGGGGGGGGGGGGGGGGTTAAACTAGGGTCAGTCTAACTGGAACCACACAAAATGGCACACATATATTTTTCTTTGGCCTTAGATAAATATCCATACAATCAAACTATAAAAAGGTTTACCTGTACATGTACCTGTATGATTATAATAATCATGATGCATATCTGATTTGTGTCTTTTCACCGGTGCTTGTACTAACGAACATAACCTCTTTGTTGATACATTTTCTTGTAACTGCTGTGATTTGGATTTTATCTTTTTTGTCAAATCGTCTGCTTTTGCATACAGCTGAAGACCTCTTTCCATTGACCTGAGTGATAATAAAATGATTTTTTATTCATAATTCTTGTTAGTCAAAAGGACAGACTTATTTCACAGTTCATAAAGAATGCGACATATATACTGAATGTATTATTACTGTTAATTGTGAAATTTTCACAGCAGTTTTATTTTAGCTATATCTGCAGTAAGAATTGAAACGTCAAAATTAAACAACCACAAAATGTCAAGGAAACAAAATTCATAACATGCGAAAATTTCAGATTGTATTAGTAAATTGGGAAATAAAGCTGCCACAAAAATTTCCCGGTTTACAGTATAATAAAACTATACTTCATTTTCAATATGTCAGTAGTTGTCTTTGTTTCATGTCTGTAATATTTGGTTTTCAACAATTGTTTGGTTTTTTTTGGAAATTTCAAATGAGGCATTAGTCTTTTTTCAATTGCATTGTTTATATTTTCATGTTGTGGTTTTTTTAAAAAGCTACATGTAACTACTACATGTAGTATACGACATTGTGTTTTCTCATTGTTGGAGGCTCTATTGTTGTCTATAAAAATTTTGCTTACATCCACTTCATTTGAAATTTGGTGGATAATTGTCTCATTGCAAGTCATAACACATCGCCTTAATCAGTCTTTACGATGAACTATTAAATCTACAGGCCTGGAGCTCAATTTTTGATTTTTTTTTAGTTAGGTTCTGTTGGCCTGTAGATGATTTTAACAGGCCCGAGAGCAATTTTACAAGCCTGGGCTGCCACTCAGCGTGAAGACTGCTTAATTTCATATGTTTTGAATAGATTCATTTATTTTAACTTTTACCAGTTTCTGTGTAACAAGAAGTTGTAGGCATGGTGCTAAGCTGAACATTCTGTCAATGATAATTGCCCTTTCCAGGAGTTTATTACAGAAACTAGAGGACTATGGTTTATTTCAATATTCTCTAGACCACAAAAAATAATGTCACAGAAGTTAAAATTTAAAAGCATAAATCTCTGTAATTTTTACAAAACAAACATAATAGTTATCAAAAGTACCAGGATTATAATTTAGTACACCAGACGCATGTTTCGTCTACATAAGACTCATCAGTGACGCTCATATCAAAAAAGTTATAAAGCCAAACAAGTACAAGGTTGAAGAGCACTGAGGATGCAAAATTCCAAAACGTTGTGCCAAATATGGCTAACATGGCTAAGGTAATCCATTCCTTGGACAAGAAAATCCTTAGTTTTTCGAAAAATTCAAAGTTTTGTAAACAGGAAATTTATAAAAATGACCACATAATTGATTATCATGTCAACACCGAAGTGCTGACTACTGGGGCATGGGCTGGTGATAACCTCGGGGTCGAAACGTCCACCAGCAGTGGAATCGACCCAGTGGTGTTAATAGTTATCAAAAGTACCAGGATTATAATTTAGTACACCATGTACACCAGACATGTTTCTTCTACATAAGACTCATCAGTGACGCTCATATCAAAATAGTTATAAAGCCAAACTGAAACAAGTACAAAGTTGAGGAGCATTGAGGATCCAAAATTCCAAAAAAGTTGTGCCAAATATGGCTAAGTTAATCTATTCCTGGGACAGGGAAATCCTTAGTTTTTTCGAAAAATTCAAAGTTTAGTTTTAGTATCCACATAATTGATATTCATGTCAACACCAAAGTGCTGACTACTGGGCTTGTGATACCCTTGGGACATAAACATAAACTAGACTTAGTGATGCACCTGCACTCCACTCTGAAGTAACTGTATTATATCATGTATATCAAAATCAATGTGAGACTTTTTTTGAGATATTATTGTGTCTGGGAGACACAAATGTGCAGTGCTAGCAATGATTCCTTACAACAAGTTTATAAATTTAGATATTGGTTATAACAAATATAAATATGGACCAATTCAAGTACACCTTTTAGGGTTGTGCTCAACTTAAGTGACTCAGCACAGGGTGTTTTGGAATTTAAAGGTTGTTTACGACTTTTTGTAAACAATAAATGCTACCTCATCACAGAAAAACAAGTGAGTAATCTATGTTTAAAATTTTATAACAAAAATCTCTGTCATGTCTGTATTACATGTATTAAAGCCTGTGGATTTTTAGTCCAAATAATTATTATGTCTTGAAAGGCTATTATATTTTTTTCTTTGACGCCTTACTTCGTCGAAGTAAGGCGTCAAAGAAGACGAAGTAAGGCGTCAAAGAAAAAAATATAATAGCCTTTCAAGACGTCATAATTATTTGGACTAGTGGATTTTCTACAAAAATCTTGGTTTTACTTTCACCAAATTCTCTTTTTCAACTAAATACAATTAAACTATAAATAATAATGCTTTGGACAAAGTTGCCACTTGATATATGTCATATATCTACAAAATGGTCCATCAGTTTTATTCATTACCTTTGCTTTGTTGATACTATAATTGCAGCTTGAAATTTCGTAATTGACGAATCCGGGTCTGTTCGCGCCCATTCACGTTCGCACCCACTCATGTTCGCCCCCTTTCACTTTCGCACTCTACATGTTCGCACCCAAAGTCCGTTCGCACCCTACATGTTCGCGCCCAATTTTAACTTTGTAATCAAGTAGTATTCTTATAAGTATTATTGTTTTCATTGTCTCAAAATAAAGTGATACAGCATTTTTTTTTGTGTTGAATAAATCTTAATCATGTTTTGGATACTGTAATTTGTTAAAAAAAATAATATTCCTTTCTAAATAAAGTGGGATTCTGTCAACGTTTTATTTTGTGTTGAATAACTCTTTATCATGTTTTGGTTAGTGTATTACTATAACTTTGTTTCATTGACTTGTTTCAAAATGAAGTGAGATTCTGACTACGTTTTTTTTTAGTCTTGAATAAATTTTATCATGTTTTGGTTATAATAGTGTGTTGCTATATTTTATTGTTTCATTGTTTCAGATCAAAGGGACCAAGCTGTTAAAAACAATTATCTTTTGTGTTTTTCATTTATAATCTTCAATTTTTTACTCATACCAAGTTATAAATACATTCAGTATTTACACGAAAGCAATTAAAAACAACAATGATGATTTTCCAATTATTCAACTGGAATTTGAATTAAAATTGGGCGCGAACGTGTAGAGTGCGAACGGACCTTGGGTGCGAACGTGCGAGGTGCGAACGTGTAGGGTGCGAAAGTATATTGGGCGCGAACGGACCTGATACCGTAATTGACAGGCCACAGAAGGAGTCATCAACCTTACGCATATATGTTATAACAGATCTGAACTAATTCTTAAAGGCCATAACTTACAAAATGTACAACTTCCTCAAAAAAATATGTATGTAAATATAACATACCATTTACAATGTTGACATACGTAACAACCATGGTTATCTTTGCAGTAGAAATCAGTCTCATAAAATTGACAACAAACTTCAAATGCAGAACCTTTAAACCCACTGTTTGATAAAATGGTACACTTTTTTGGCTCAACTTGGGAACAAGAAACACATAAAGAAGTGTTTGGTACTACTGAGAGAGAACTGTGTGAAACACTTGAGGTTGACTCCAATAACTTTGCTGCTTTCACGTCCATTTCGGTCTTCGGTTATATATTAGTTTAAGTTATGGAGTTATTTCGTACCCTATACTATAATTTCGTACCGTTCAAATTCGTACCTTATTTAACATTCCGCACCATATATATCGACAAAGGTAAACAAAACAGATGAAAGTACAGAAGTAAGCAAGACAACTCATTCCACTGACCTACTCGCCCCAACCCTTTTCTAAATCGCCAATGACTAACTAATTCCAATGATGAAAAGGAATTTAAAAGTGAAGCATTTGGCTGCAAGACCCATCTTTAATTGTATGACAAAAAATTCGGTGCTTAACTTGCAAATGGCTGTCAGTCGTGGGAATGTAACATGTAACAAGTATTATACTACTTATGTACTTAATTAAATACTAAGTGATATAACAAAGTAGTTAAAATCATAATTAGTGCATACGAATATTAATTACCCCTGTAAATAATCTTGTAGACCCAAAATTGTGTTGACAAACTCTACTGTTTTATTTAAAGCTAATTTTTATAGTTTATTTTTATCTTTTACCGTTTTAGATTTTAAGTACATATAACTAAATATGAAGCCACACTAGTGCAAGTTTTAAAAAACGCAATTTTAAAAATACACAACTTGAATGTTTTAATTGCGGTGAAGAAAAAGAAGAAGAAGAAGAAGAAATCTTCTTTTGTGTGTTGGGGGTGGGGGGTGGGGGGGTATGACCTTTATCGGGAATCCGGGATCGGATGTTTTAAGTTTAAAGCTCGGGATTTCGGGTCCGGGATGTCGGGATTTTATAACAAAAATTAAATTCGGGACCTCGGGATTTCGTGTTTTAAAGCCCGGTATTTCGGTATCAAGACCCCTCCTACCCTCTTTTTTGTTTTTGTTGAAAGGTGTAAGATATGAATTTTAATCGTGATCAATACTCAAATGAGTTTGCTCTGAGTTAACTACAGTGAAAAAAAATTGAAACTACCAGTTTGTTCAAAGTTTAATGAAATAAAAATGTGTACTAATGAAACTCCGCAGATGAAGAAATGCGAACACTAAAGTTTTATTTTGATTCGGTTCACATAACAAGGACTATCAGAAGTCCCGATTACTTTCCTAGTCTAGTAATGGACTTCTGGTACTGTATTTATACCATGGTTCTTACGAGTTAATATATATATATTTAAACAAACGAATCCGAACGGGATGAGTTTGTTTAAATATGTTAATGAGTAAGACACTTGGTATATTAAATTTGTAATACAAATAAAATGAGTGACAGCTTGAAGACCTTGAAATGATATTGGAAATTGATCACGTAACAGTTTTATCCACTGAAATAAAAGCTCGTACAAGTCACTTTTGGGCCTCTTGTATAACACCATTAAAAATCTTTTTATCGGGATATACTGGGACTTAGTCTATTATAGTTAGTATAATAGTCCCAGGGATATATCAGTTTGTTTTTGGGATATTATAAAGGTTCTTGTATTTCTCGGGAAATCGTGGTACCCCTCTTGTATGATCTTCTGCGTATTTCATTAAAATAGCGTCCCAGAACTTGCAGAAAGTAAAAAAAATGTCGCATTTTTTGCACCCCTTGTATGATGACCCCTATGATCGTATGCGCAGGTAATTTCATTATATCATCAAAAAATAAACAAAAATGTCGAATTCCAGCGACATGGATTAAATAATTATTCTAATAACTCTCGGGTGGGGGAGGCACTTCAATCTTTTTTTTTGGTAGGGGTGAGCAGCTGAGACACCAGTACCCCACCCTATTCATATATTTTGTTTGTCAAAAATATATACCTTTTCATATATCAATTACCAAAAAAAAAACCCAGACCTATAGATATATTTGAATATTTTTCGTCTTCTGGAACATTAGTATCTATAGACAAGGATTTGTAGAGTTAAATCCTTGGTATAGAGAATTGTTTTCCCCATGGGTCCCGCTAATCATTGTGTTTATGTTTATAGGCAACGCGATCCTAATAATCACACCTTGTTTTTCCAATAAATTCGTCACATCTTAAACACTTTCCTCTATGCTACCCTTTTATATCTTTCATTAGGAAGAAATTTCAATTTAACTAAGACAATAAAATATGTTTGATCAGATAAATGTATTAATCAACACCCCAAACAGTATTATATTTTTATTGGCAAACTGATGAAAAGTTACATTGCCGTTCCCTTTTTAAGGATGTTGACACTTTGGAATGTCTTTCAATAATTATTAACATGTTCTCAAATCATGTTTCATGTATACAAAGCTTTGAATGTTAATAAGGTGCAAATGTCAAAATGGTCGGATTTATAGCATCTATAACTAGTACATTGTAGTATCAGCAGAAATACCTCATTGGAATAAATAGAGATTAATTGGTTTGACAAATAGCTGATGCATTTACGACTGTAGTTTAACCGCATCAAAAATAAATACTGACATCTGATTAGTTTCAGATACCTATGATATAATCAAGCAAGTGATAATATCAACTTTTCAGTGGTATATTTAATCTGAATTTCCCACCCTTTTCATATGAGACAATATCTGAAAAAGTCTAATTTTTGGAAATAAGAAAAAACAAAATTTTTGTTTTTAGACCCAGTATTTTAATAGCACAAATCGAAGAACACACATTGGGGATCTAGGAACTGTTGTCTGTAATTCAAACAATTGTTTAATAAGGAAACAATGGCTATTTTAAAAATGTTACAAAACAAATCCAGTTCTTTCCTGTTACCAAAGTGAATCAATTTTAAAAAGTTTCTAATGGGAATAAGGAATAAGTTTAAGACAATATTTGTGGTTTACTAGTATATCCTGCAATAGTTTATCAAATGCCCGCCTTTCCAACTATTTCTTTGTACTAATGCATTCAGGAAATGATGCTCTTCACAATACATAATGGGAAAATAACTCTTGGTCTTGTAAACGTTTCCACAGGTAAAAAAAACCCAGTGGTAACAGGAGGGAAATCACCCCTGGGGACAATTTTTTTTTCTCTTAAAATTTGCAAAATTTTGTTACATGCTATAGTTATAATATAAAAAGACAAATTAGGGGCAAGTTTATAATATAATATATCATATATGTGAGAATCGGACGCCTGTTTAATTAATTTGGATATTATTTGAATGATTTAGTTTTAAAAAAAACACAGGGGACAACATGATTTTAGGGGGGGTTGAACATTTAAATTACAATATTTTATTGGAAGAAATATAAGAATGAGTGTTTAATTGGCAGGCCATGGTGCATTATATAATTTAGTTTATACTGAAACTTAAAATTTTCAAAAAAGATGGTTGAATAAAAAAATAATTGCTGGTGAAGTGCGGGACATGGAAATTAGACTTTTTCAGATATTGTCTCATATATCATAAAGCATGAAATAGTGACTTACTCCAGCGGCTCATCCCTACCACTCATTACATAGGAAGTGCGCCCCCTCCCCCAGTCTAATAACGGTAAAAAAAAAAATTTTGGTTGGTTTTCATACCGTGAAATTAATCATAATTTACTGGTTGTTCATCTCATTGAAATGCATATTTATACATTAAAAGTGTTTGTACAAATAGCTTTTCTCTCGTTATTTTATTAATTCGATTATACTGAAGATTATTTATTAAGACACAATTTTAATGATAAAAACTAAACAGTGGCGGATCCAAGGAGCGTAGATTGTGGACGCCCCCTATTCGATCGCAAAAAGATTTACATTTTATTTATTTTCAGAACTGAAAGAAACAATTCTAGCATTTTTTTCCAAAATTAAGGAAACTGGTAATAATCCTATATAGTTATATAGAAAAAGGTTTCTTAAGGTAGTTCAGGGGTATAGAAAAAAATGACAGAATTTTCTTATACTTTGTGAAATTTAACTTTGAAGTATTGTAAATGAAAAAATGCAAAAAAAATTGGGGGTCACCGGCCATCTAAGAGATATTTTGACCTCTGAAAATGAGTGCAAATAGGTTATATGGAAATATAGGGAAAATGGACAAAAAAACAATTTGATTGAATTTTCAAAGCAAAATAAATGACAGAAGTTGCTCATTTTTTCATACTGTAAAGCTTGATGTCTCTATTTTATAAAATTGAAATAAAATTTGGGGGTCACAGGCCATCCAAGAGATTTTTTGACCTATGAAAATGAGTGCAAATAGGCTAAATATAGGGAAAACAGGCATAAAATATCTTTGATTGAATTTTCAGAGCAAAATAAATGACAGAAGTTGCTCATTTTTTCATACTGTAAAGCTTGATGTCTCTATTTTATAAAATTGAAATAAAATTTGGGGGTCACCGGCCATCCAAGAGATTTTTTGACCTATGAAAATGAGTGCAAATAGGCTAAATATAGGGAAAACATGCATAAAATATCTTTGATTGAATTTTCAGAGCAAAATAAATGACAGAAGTTGCTCATTTTTTCATACTGTAAAGCTTGATGTCTCTATTTTATAAAATTGAAATAAAATTTAGGGGTCACCGGCCATCCAAGAGATTTTTTGATCTATGAAAATGGGTGCAAATAGGCTAAATATAGGGAAAACAGGCATAAAATATCTTTGATTGAATTTTCAGAGTAAAATAAATGACAGAAGTTGCTTATTTTTTTATACTGTAAAGCTTGATGTCTCTATTTTATAAAATTGAAATAAAATTTAGGGGTCACCGGCCATCCAAGAGATTGTTTTACCTCTGAAAATGAGTGCAAATAGGCTAAATATAGGGAAAACAGTCATAAAATATCTTTGACTGAATTTTCAGAGCAAAATAAATGACAGAAGTTGCTCATTATTTCATACTGTAAAGCTTGATGTCTCTATTTTATTAAATTGAAATAAAATTTGCGGGTCATCCGTCATCCAAGAGATTTTTTTAGCAAAATAAATGACAGAAGTTGTTCATTGTGCAACGAGGGGTTTACCTCTGCGGTTGTATAAAGCTGCGTCCTGCGAAGCATCTGGTTATTATTGTGCTTAATAAACCATATTTGTGACAACATATGAAAAGTGTGAGCTGACAGTCTGCTAAGTTTTTATCCATAAGTCTCATTCTGACTTTCTATCTGAAAGGTTTTTATGTGTCAATATTTGTGTTTCAATATAAAAGGAAGATGTGGTATGATAATTGATTGTTAATGAGGCAACTCTCCGCAATAGACCAAAAGACACAGAAGTTAACAGCTACAGATCAAAAGCGGTTATTGCATAGCCCTTCAATTACTAATGAAAAACAAGTCAAATGAGAAAACTGAAGGCATATTGATGTACAAAATGATGAACAAAAAAAAAAATGTGACACAACAAAAGACAACCACTATCTGAATTACAGGTTCATGACTTGGGACAGGCACATACATAATGTTGTGGGGTTAATGTTTGAAGGTGACAACCCTTCCCCTTAACCTGGGACAGTGGTGTAAATTGGTACAACATAGGGGTTTTATCAATTTGTATTATTTATTTTTGAACTCTAAATCTAGCGAAAAGTAGATTATCACAGATAAATTTGCAGAATGAGTTGTATGAATAGTCGGGACCCTTGTCTTACAAACTTTATGGAGCAAGAAAAATGTGATGAGATTTGTATGTACATAAAGTCTGTCATAAAATTAAAGATTTCAGTATATTCGCATTTTACAATATTTTTTGTAACTGCTGTGTTATTTTTCTTTTCTACTGTAAGATAGAAAAGAAAAGTAAGTGGTTCAAATATACATGTATGCCTCTTGAGACTAAAATTACATGCAATAAAAATCAGCCCCCAAAAAAGCAAATTTTAATAACTACAGCAGTAGTATGCATTTTCGTGGCATGATTTATTGCCTTTTGTTATAAAATGAAAACAAACGAAGATCTTGACCTTTTACGGTTTTCAGTTTCCTATGTATTTCAGAGTCGGATACCTTTAAAAAATCAAAAAATAAAGGATGGAGCTTCAGCCATGGAATAACATGAAAATGAATCTGTTGTACCATAGCTAAGCTCCGCCTTCTTTCCTTTGGATTCTAGTTGAGTTGCATATTTAGTTAGCAAAGTATAGTACAACATCAAATATCAGATAATAGACCATGGTTTTCCATCAACACTTTTTGAGCAAATAATTTATTTAAAACATCAAAGGAAAAATCCAATTTATGTTACAATAATAATTGTATATCATGTTATACAATTATGATGTATCATTCCATATAAACTTGATAAACATTACACAATCTAACAAGATCAATAATACAAAGCTTCGAAATAAAGTCTGCATACCTGCCAACAGTCACTATTTGCGGGTGATTTACCAGTGGCGGATCCAGGGGGGGGGGGGGGTTCCGGGGGTGCGCACCCCCCCTTTATTTTTGCCGATCAATGCATTTGTATCGGGACATATGTTTGCACCCCCCCCCCCCCCCCCTTTGCCCTGGGTTAGCACCCCCCTTTCGAAAATTCCTGCATCCGCCCCTGTTTACCCCATGAAGGCTCCCAATTTGAACTTTAGAAAGAACAATTTTGTCCACAATTTAAACAAAACAATTAATTTTACAATGACTGTAGGCTTATAAAAGTATGAAGAAGCAAAAAAACAACATTAAAATGTACTTGCAGGCCCCCTTGAAGGTTTTTTTTAGGACTATGACAGCCATCTTGTACACAAAACCCCCATGTGCATTTTGAAAAGTTGGCAGGTATGAGTCTGCCTAATTTAAAAATCTCTTAAGCTGTTAAGGGTATACGTCGATAAGATATTTCATTCTTGGACAATATTATTTGAATCATATTGCATGTACCAGTCACAAGTTTAGTTTTTTTAGAAAAAAAATGACATGCACTCAGTGTTTTATCCGCTTTATAAGTGTGATTTCTTCAAGTCTAGTGATTATCAGTTGGTAAACCGTATATTTTCATACTGACTTTAAACTGCTTGTTTAATTTATTGATTGTTTTTGAATATTATGAAGTTTAATGAAATCGACATTTGTATCAAATTGTGATTCATCAAATGTGAAATCAAATCATCAGTGAAAAAAAATAGTACAGTAGTTCAGTTCATTTCAGTTTCTTGTGTATTCCTCCATTAATTGTGGAGCACTATCCAAAGGATATAATTTTAGCAAATATATATACACCTTAAAACATAAGGAAACATTGATATCCTAAAACTTTTAAAAAAAGAGACCTTATTTAAGGTTCAGTACAGATCGACGTATTCCGTATTCATTTCGTATCCGTTTTAGTTTCGTATTTTATGTTGTTGACCTATATGTTTTGGCGTCTACCGCTCAATTCAAATGTAAACAACTCTTACAAGTTATACTCTAAAGGATGGATTTAAACTTTATAACAGATTACCTAACGTCAATCGATGCAGATGTCATTCTTCCACTCGGCATTATTTTGTTTTTGCTCGTAGTACCATGGGGTCCAGAAATTTGGCAGAACTTTTTCACTTTTATGTTTGCAGTAAAAGGTTTCGCTTTACTCATATATCCAGAAGTAGTTGCAGGATATTTGGTAATATTTTACAAATGCTAACTAACAAAAGTTACTGGCCCTATTAAATTGCAGAGTCGGATTCGGGGGTGGTGAAAAAAAAATGGGGTGTTCATGCCCCCCCTTTTTGTGGGGAAAATTGCTGTAATGGTAATAGGTTGATTAAAATTTTAGGGCAGCATTGCAGCATGACTGGAGCAGTCCCACTGTTATGAACATTTCTGGATCCGCCTCTGTATTATTTTCATATATAAGATAAACTGATTAGCCAAGATATATGTGTACATACTTATTATGTTACATGTACCTGTCCTGATTCAGTTATTGTGATAAGTAAGATTTCTACAGGTCATATACAAATGTACCACCTTAAGCATTTAAGCTTTGATGAGTACTAATTGGTGACATGTAATTGCTTCTGACTTCCTGTGCAGCATTTTGTTAAAAGACGGTAATACCTTGTTGAGGTATATAGTTCATAGACGTTTATTCATGTTTCCCTACTTACTGAAATTAGGCCAACCTTAAAAATAGGTTTGTTTGCTGTTTTCCGACTGTACCTTCAGACTGAAGGGTCGGTAGGTAGGAAAAATATTTTATTTTATCAGCCAAAATACAGTTTAAACAAGCAGTTACACTAAACCAAGTTTCTTGTGAAGAAAAAAACATTTTAAAACAACAAACACTGGACATGCTGAAAACCAACATCAAATGAACAGGCATTTTCAGACAAAAAAACTTTTTAATCAAAACTGAAACTTTAACATAGTGTCTTTATCTAATTTATGACATAAAATATGATATAATTATTAAATACTGGAACACTTATAAACAAGGAATGTCATTATGACTAGGTCGAACTGTTTTAAAGAAATATATTCAGACATGTATGCTTCTTGACTAGAATGTTTTCATGAGAAGAGTATCTTCATCAGAAAAATGTATATATTATAGATTTATAAGACAATTATTAAAGAGTGTATTTTTAATAGAAAAAAATAACCATTGAATCTTCCTCAATTGAAAAAAAGGCAACTTGAAAAAAAAGTATTAAGACATCCGACTGTTTTCATATTTCTAACAATATATGTGATAAGGTTATATTTTTGCCAGGCCTTAATGAAAACCAAAGAAATCTAAAGTTTGGGGTGAAATCCATAGCACCCAATTAAAAGTAAATGGTCTGTACTGAAATGTTTTTAATGCATAAAAAAAATTGGCAGCATACATGTAGCTCCTAAGGACATGTTTTAATTGAATTCACACAGGCCACACAGTTTGGGTATATTTATTATTGTAAGAAAGAGAATTATTGCAATGAGTGGGGCAGCCCCCCTTATTTTAAAGGAGCATACTCATTACAATCGAAGATAGATTTAATATAGAGAGAGTATATTTTTTTTTAAGCTAACCATTCATTTTCTCTACATCTTTGTGTAGTTAGGGTTGCTTCTTATTGATTTGGCATGATCTATATCCATTAACATTTCAAATGAGCCCTTCCTCCGTACAGGCGTGTTTACAGATATCCATGAAGATTTAAGTCACGAAGGAGTGGTTTCATCTTTGTCGTCTTCACAACGATTTGTAGAAAATATGCCATACTTCAAGCTGCTGTCGAATTATTTAACCACTGAAATTGGTTCCATAAAGTCAGGCTCCACAGATTCTGAACCCGATTTGTTTTAGACAGAATGGTTATCGTGTCAGTTATGAATATCTCCTGCATCATCGTCAATGATATCATCACACATCATTACATGTGCCTGAATCTGTATAAACAGTTTACTAATAAACTTTTTTGTTTGTTATTTGTCTTAAAATTGACACGAGACGACAGCGTAAAGTACACCTCCGTGACTTCATGGATACCTGTAAACAATTTCCATGTGCTTATCATTAAATGGTCACATGAACGCTTGACGGGAAGCTAAGAAAAACCGAACTTGAAATGCGTAATTGACCCAGACTTTAAATAATTTCTGGAAAGGGCCCAAAGTTCCGGATCGCGTCAATAGAGGTATTAAAAAAAATTTCTTCAAATTTAAAGCAATAAAATTTTCACAGTCGGGAGGATTTTCAAGGGTCGGTCGGTAAACTGTAAACAAACAATATTTTAATTTAAGCCTTATAATTTAATTTAATATAGATTTTATTGTCAACCATGTCAAAGGCTGAAAGCTAGTTGACATTAAGAAGCAAAAAACAATATTAAAGAGATGAAACAGCAGAGTTTTTAAGTGGGAAAATGACAGGTTACCTAAGGATATGTGTTTCTATAAACAAGGTTCAGAATGAGGTTTCTGAAGCATTTATATAATTAAATGTCTTTAATAATAATACATTGTAAGAGGTCATTAAAGCTTGGTATGGTATCTACATGATATATGCAACAAAAAGGTCTTGAATAACTCTCAAAAAAGTATGATGAAATCTGTGTTATACATTAATCAGTTTATCTTACAAATATTGTTTGTTAAATTGTGGATTATATAAAAAAGAAGATGTGGTATGATTGCCAATGAGACAACTCTCCACAAGACACCAAAATGACACAGAAATTAACAACTATAGGTCCCTGTACCGCCTTCAACAGTGAGCAAAGCCCATACCGCATAGTAAGCTTTAAAAGGCCCAGAAATGTCAATGTAAAACAGGCACATACATACATAATGTGGCGGGGTTAAATATATACATGTACGTGTATTTTAATTGATCATTAATGCTTATTTCAAACATAAAACATTCAAATTATAAACAGGCTTCACCAAAAACTTTTTCAACTACTAGTCCGAAGACCAATATTCTGACGTTTTTCTTATTGGTCCAAACAAAGTTTTGCAATAACTTACTATTCTGAATGAAATTTTACTAGTCTCGGGCATCGGACTAGTGGCTAATCGTGCAGACTGATAAATGATGATTTTTCAGGATTTTTGTGCAGCATCTGTTGCATTCAGCACTGTAGATACATGTAAAGTATTAGTATGTACATTTTTCAGGTCAATTTATACATTTTCTGAAAAACAATGCTAACAACATATATCATGTATATATATATATATATTTCAGATTCAAAACAAGGTTGATGCCCTCCATCTCCAAGAAATTAGATGCTTGGGTATAATTCTGCTTGCTGATGCTCTGTCACATATTTTAACCAGAAAGTCCAGTGACCCAACAGTGAAAACATCTCTACTTTGGTCCAGGACATTGGTAAGTCTATGAAACAAATTCCACAGCTGTGACTCATAGATGAAGACAAAATAGCTTTGATAACAGGCAGAGGGTAAACATTAGTAAACAGAGCTGAAGTACAAGCAAAATCATACAGTATCAAAAAAATGCCAGCAACTATTGACAATGATTGAAAGCTAGCTCAAAGTACATGATTTGCTGATTGAGATAAAATGCCATCCAACACTTCATATGTCTAATACTTGTTGCTGAACATGTCCTTTATAGTTGATTTCATATACATTTCATATATTTTGTTTGTTTGTTTATTTTGTATTTGTATTTTGTAAATGTCAGCTTGTATCATTTCTGTATAAGAATTTACACCAATAAAATTATTTGATTTGATTTATACAGAAGCAACATCCTGAACAGACAGAATATTGCCAAAAGTAGATGAAAAATAGTATGAATCCATATTTTATAACCAAGCTAAATATGATTTAGTGTACATGTAAATTCATTTATGTACCGGTAACTTGCCAAAATGTCTCTCAAGTTAAGAATTTGAAATTTTGACTTTAATGGTTCAGAAAATACTTAATAGTCACATCCTTACATTTGTAATTTCAGAACCTTTTTGAAATATATAAATAAAAAATATTTTTCCATAACCATGCTAACAAAAGAATGTGCAAAAAAAAAGTTTACCAGGGCATTAATTTAATTTAATAAAAAACATTGTAAATTGATTAAAATTTAGCTTATGAAGTTCAGAACAAATGTGAATGACTGTTTTGTATTTTTAACAGTACTTTGCTACCTTATCAATGTTGATGTACTTCACAATGAAAGCAGCACCAGATAACAAGAAGAATAACTTAAATTTGAAGGTAAGAACTATAAAGCTATGTAATGTTGTATGAGAGGCAGTATGATTGCAAATGAGACAATTATCCATCAAATTTCAAATATTGAGGGGATGAAAGCAATTATAGGCAACCTTATGGCCTTCAACAATGACAAACACCCATACCATAAACAGTCAAGTGTACTTGTATAAGTTATTTATATCTATTTGAAGAAGTAAATGATAATATACTGTGTATCTTATACATGTATGTAAGTAGATTTGTTATACACTGTATTCATATTTTCTGATAAGGTTTGAATAATCTCCCCTTAGTTTTCTTTATAATCCCTGAAATTCTCAAGTTTTGGGATGGAAAAACATGCCTTAAACATATTTCTCTGTTAAGCTCATAATTTTTTTTATAGAGTTCATTGTTTCATATCAATAATCATGATAATTCACGGATTTGGCTATACTTTTTGGACCTTTTGGATTATAGCTCTTCATCTTTTATATAAGCTTTGGATTTCAAATATTTTGGCCACGAGCATCACTGAAGAGACATGTATTGTCGAAATGCGCATCTGGTGCAAGAAAATTGATACCGTTAATTTTATTCCAGAAAGAAACTAATTGTGCAAAGATATTTAGGTACTTGAGCAAGGCCTTCTATAATTGCCTCTTGGAATCTTGTAAATGAGAAGTGTTTTGAAAATACATGTAACAACTGTACATAACAGACAAATGAAATTTGCATTGTCCATAACTTAAATCATGTAAATGATAAGTAAAGACATCTGCAAAGGAGAGACAAATAAATGTTCTATTGGAGAATAGAAGTCCTGTGAATTTCAAGAAAAGAAGATAGTACAAAATGACTTTTTTACTTGTTTAAGTAAAACAATCTTAATGTCTAAGGGTCATACTAAGCCATTAAAATAATTTACCTATACAAGTAACTAAGATGCACTTGTATAAGTACATGTATCTTACAAATTTACTTGTATATAAGTACATGTATACTTATATTTGCTTCTTTAAGTGAATTAGAATAACATGTACAAGTAGTACTCCTGTCTGATATAGTCAACTATAAAATGGCCTGAACAAGAAAAATATAAAACAATTCTAACGAGAAACCTAACAACCTGTTTAAATTTATAACAAAACGATTTATAATCTTTTGCTTGCATCTTATAATTTGTACCCATAATCTTCATACCGGTTTATCATGAGTATTCATAATCATGTGAAAATGAAAAAAATCATAGCATTAAAACTTTTACTTTTATAAATATGATATATTACATCCATAATATTAAAATTATTTTATACTTCATACACTTTGATCCCACCTACCATGTCCACTATTTTCAGTTGTATCAAGTGTCATGGCCTGCTACAGTATTGTTTCTTTGTGGATATTTATACTACTCCTTAGCAGAATCAGATTGGGGAGGATATTCAGAACAAAGCAAAACATGGAGAAATGTCAACATAAGGTTGGATTTCCTTATTTGGTTCCTCCATGGTATATTGTCCTTTGTTTTCCCACACATCCAATGTAAATTCCAGGTAAGATTACATATCTACATGTTTATTTTCTGTTTTTGATGCATTCAAATTGGTACCATTTTATATGTAAAATTGGTACCATTTATGTAGATAAACTCTTTGTAAATACCAGATTGAAATTTTGTATTTGTGTCGGACGTGCGTTTCATCCACAAAAGACTCATCAGGGACACTCGAATTAAAAAAAGTTAAAAAGGCCAAATAAAGTGCAAAGTTGAATAGAACAAGTACGGTAGTTTTTATTTGTTATAAGCATTTACTTACGTTAAAGAAATTTGTTGTTCCTTAAAAAAATTGAGAATGGAAATGGGGAATTAGTCAAAGAGACAACAACCCGACCATAGAGCAGACAACAGCAGAAGGTCACCAACAGGTTTTCAGTGCAACGGGAAATTCTCGCACCCGGAGGTGTCCTTCAGCTGGCATGTAATGCATTATCATTCAAAGTAACACTACATAGTACACATACTTTTACATGATCATAAATGCATAAAAACTACCAAACCATGTATACACTATAAACTCATATTTTTTTGGGGGTCATCTGTATTACCTATACTTTTTATCTGAGTCACTGAAGGCCAAAGTAGGATCTGTCCGTCTGTCTGAAAGAAATCTTTCCTCAAACTTGTCTTGACTTCTTTGAAAAGGATTGAAATGATTTTTGGTATGCAGTTTTATAATGTTGAGCTGTATTAATAATATCTGCCCTGTATCTGTATCCTGTTTGCTAATAGCTTGAATTTAACAACACTCATTGCACAATTAAAATTTTTGTCAGAGTTTTCTAGTAATTTTAATATTTAGTCTGCACCAACTCTCATATTTTTTTATTAAGTGAAACTAGTTTTTACATGAACATGTATTATCTAAAGAAAGTTTTAGTCACTGTCATGTAATCATGAACATGAAGTTTCTATGAAATGATTTGTTATTCCTGAAATTTGCCTCAGAGTTTTGTAACAGAAAGTTATCTTTTGTTAGACTACCCTGACTGTTCTGGACACTGCTCATGGTTTCTTGGCCCGTGGACTTGGAGCTAGTTTCCTAATGTTAGCCATTACAGCAGGTCGCAGCGTCAACTTCCTGCGAGAGGAAGACAAGAAGTCCATACTGCTATCTCATGGTGTTGTATGTATATATATTTATTTTTGTTTTAATTTACATTTTTTTTTACATACAATGTATGAAGAAAAACATTAAATATCATGTATCTTGTCAGAACTTTGAAAAGTTTACCGTACTGAAAAAACATAAGAAAATTGTTAAAAAAGCTATTATTTGTATGCTCTAGAACTTTAGTTTAAGTGAATAGTAATCTATGAAATTTTGACACAAGGTTTATGACCACAAAAGGACGGTTGGGATTGATTTTGGGAGTTTTGGTTGCAACAGTTTAGAAATTAAGGGCCAAAAAAGGGCCCAAATAAGCATTATTCTTGGTTTTCGCACAATAACTTTAGTATAAGTAAATAGAAATGAAATTTAAACACAAGGTTTATGACCACAAAAGGAAGGTTGGGATTGATTTTTGGAGATGAGGTCACAACAGTTTATGAATTAGGGGCCAAAAAGGGGCCCAAATAAGCATTTTCTTGGTTTTCGCACTATAACTTTAGTTTAAGTGAATAGTAATCTATGAAATTTTGACACAAGGTTTATGACCACAAAAGGACGGTTGGGATTGATTTTGGGAGTTTTGGTTCCAACAGTTTAGGAATTAAGGGCCAAAAAAGGGCCCAAATAAGCATTATTCTTGGTTTTCGCACAATAACTTTAGTATAAGTAAATAGAAATCAATGAAATTTAAACACAAGGTTTATGACCACAAAAGGAAGGTTGGGATTGATTTTTGGAGTTGAGGTCACAACAGATTATGAATTAGGGGCCAAAAAGGGGCCCAAATAAGCATTATTTTTGGTTTTTGCACCATAACTTTAGTATAAGTAAATAGAAATCTATGATATTTAAACACAAGGTTTATGACCATAAAACGAAGGTTGGGTTTGATTTTGGTAGTTTTGGTCCCAACAGTTTAGGAATAAAAGGCCCAAAGGGTCCAAAATTGAACTTTGTGTGATTTCATCAAAAATTGAATAATTGGGGTTCTTTGATATGCCGAATCTAACTATGTATGTATATTCTTAATTTTTGGTCCCGTTTACAAATTGGTCTACAATAAGGTCCAAAATTAAACTTAGTTTGATTTTAACAAAAATTGAATCTTTGGGGTTCTTTGATATGGTGAATTTAAAAATTTACTTAGATTTTTAACCGGATTTTTGTGACAAAAATGTCGGTTATTGATTTGGGGATGTACGGCGGGCGGTCGGTCGGGCGGGCGGGCGGGCGGGCGGCAATCAAATGTTGTCCGTGCATTACCTCATGAACCGTTCAACCAAAGCTTTTAAAATTTTAATATGTTGTTACTGACAACTAAATAAAGGTCAAGTTCAATAATGGCGATTTTGACTTTTACCGTTCAGGAGTTATGGTTCTTGAAAGATTGAAAAATGGAGTTTCCAGTCGTGTCCGTGCATTTACGCATGAACGTTTCTACCTAAGCTTCCCAAATTTTAATATGTTGTTACTGATGACAAAATGGAGGTCAAGTTCAATAATGACGATTTTGACTTTTACCGTTCAGGAGTTATGGTTCTTGAAAGATTGAAAAATGGTGTTTCCAGTCGTGTCCGTGCATTTTTATATGTTGTTACTGATGGCAAATTAGAGGTCAAGTTCAATAATGACGATTTTGACTTTTACCGTTCAGGAGTTATGGTTCTTGAAAGATTGTGAAATGGCGTTTCCATTCAAGTTGTTGCATTTACTCATGAACCATTCAATCTAAGCTTTTCAAATTTTAAGATGTTGATACTGATGACAAAATGGAGGTCAAATTTGATATTGACGATTTTCACTTTCACCATTCATCAGTAATGGTTCTTGTGATATTGCCAGGACACAAATAAATATTAATAAATCCGGTTTGCTGTCGTTGTGACAGCCTCTTGTTAATTATTGGCCTAGTTTTCAAGTTGGTCCAAATGGGGGTCCAAAATTAAACTTTGTTTGATTTCATCAAAAATTGAATAAATGGGTTCTTTGATATGCCAAATCTAACTGTGTATGTAGATTCTTAATTTTTGGTCCAGTATTCAAATTAAGGTCCAAAGGGTCCAAAATTAAACTAAGTTTGATTTTAACAAAAATTAAATTCTTGGGCTTATTTGATATGCTTTATCTGAACATGTACTTTGATTTTTGATTATGGGCCCAGTTTTCAAGTTGGTCCAAATCAGGATTCAATATCAAGTATTGTGCAATAGCAAGAAATTTTCAATTGCACAGTATTGCACAATAGCAAGAAATATCTAATTGCACAATATTGTGCAATAGCAATTAATTTTCAATTGGAGTTATCTTTCTTTGTATAGAATAGTAGTTGATAATATATGTTGGAAATTTGCCAGACATGACTATGATGTCATTTTCTATTTTTATTTGCCAATAACTTTATGTAAATAACTTCATTGGAAATTTGCCAATATAAAATGTTGCTGATGAAGCTTTTTTTCCTTATCTTATCTAAAATGTTTTTAGTTAATGTATGTTGGACATTTGCCAGACATGACTATGATGTCATTTTCTATTTTTATTTGCCAATAACTTTATGTAAATAACTTCATTGGAAATTTGCCAATATTAAATGTTGCTGATGAAGTTTTTTTTTATTGTTTTATACAATAAACAATGTATATTAACTTTTACTACCAACCAATCTTTACCATTCAGTGATAACAAGCACTTTATTTTACATTTTAATATTTTATGATGTATTTAAAAGAGTAGTTATTGTTGCAAACTCCATTAGAAATTTGAATTGATATCAGTTTTGGAAAAAGGGAAATGGGGATGTGAAAAAAAAGGGGGGGAGGGGGTTAAATTTTTCTCATTTCAGATTTCATAAATAAAAAGAAAATTTCTTCAAACATTTTTTTTAGAGGATTAATATTCAACAGCATAGTGAATTGCTCAAAGGCAAAAAAAATGTTTTAAGTTCATTAGACCACATTCATTCTGCAGTGCTCTAGCTAGAAATCAAAAGGGGCAGGGTGCCAGTGGAGGGCAGGGCACTTTTTATGATAAGAAAAGGCACTGCTCATTTTTTTGTATACGTTTCTGTGTGTATCACGAGTTAACGAATCTCTTTTTTTTTTTTTACTGTAAATGTTGTTTTTTTAAAATAAAGATGCTTTTCAACTATAGTCTTTATTTCATTGTTTGTGTAGTTATGAATGATATAGTACATCTTCATCATCATATTATGTTTTTACAGTTTAACTTCACTCTACCCATTATCAAAGAATATGTGTTGTTTTTTTTATATCCATGTAGGAATTATAGCTTTTAATACATCATATCAGCTACAATTGAGAGCATTACTAATTTAATAATGTTTAGAACATGGATTGCTAAAAGTATAATTATCAAGTAGAAATTGCAATATATATTGTTTAATATGTTCAAAGACAGTTAATATCTTTAAGGTAACATTATTATGTTATTATATATTCAATTGGTAATTTATTCCTTTTTTAGCTCACCTGGCCTAAAAGGCCATGTGAGCTTTTCTCATCACTTGGCGTCCGTCGTCGTCGACGTCGTCGTCGTCGTCGTCGTCGTCGTCGTCTGTCGTCGTTAACAATTTTTCAAACATCTTCTCCTCTGAAACTACTGAATGGATTTGGTTAAAACTTAACATGATTGTTCCTTAGTATATCCTGCACAAAATGTGCGCTTCAATTTTTGATACGTCAAAAAACATGGCCGCCGTTACTTAAAATAGAACATAGGGGTCAAATGCAGTTTTTGGCTTATATCTCAAAAACGAAAGCATTTAGAGCAAATCTGACATGGGGTAAAAATGTTCATTAGGTCAAGATCTATCAGCCCTGAAATTTTCAGATGAATCAAACAAACCATTGTTGGGTTGCTGCCACTTAATTGGTAATTTTAAGGAAATTTTGCAGTTTTTGGTCATTATCTTGAATATTATTATAGATAAAGATAAACTGTAAACAGCAAAAAAGATCAGCAAAGTAAGATCTACAAATAAGTTAATATGACCAAAATTGTCAATTGACCCCTTAAGGGGTTATTGTCCTTTAATGACAATTTTTCACAATTTGTTCATCATATTTGCTAACTTTAAAAAATCTTCTCCTCTGAAACTACTGAATGGATTTGGTTAAAACTTAGCATGATTGTTCCTTAGATTATCCTGCACAAAGTGTGTGCTTTGATTTTTGATCCGTCAAAAAACATGGCCGCCGTTACTTAAAATAGAACATAGGGGTCAAGGGCAGTTTTTGGCTTATATCTCAAAAACGAATGCATTTAGAGCAAATCTGACATGGAGTAAAAATGTTCATTAGGTCAAGATCTATCAGCCATGAAATTTTCAGATGAATCAAACAAACCATTGTTGGGTTGCTGCCACTTAATTGGTAATTTTAAGGAAATTTTGCAGTTTTTGGTCATTATCTTGAATATTATTATAGATAAAGATAAACTGTAAACAGCAAAAAAGATCAGCAAAGTAAGATCTACAAATAAGTTAATTTGACCAAAATTGTCAATTGACCCCTTAAGGGGTTATTGTCCTTTAATGACAATTTTTCACAATTTGTTCATCATATTTGCTAACTTTAAAAAATCTTCTCCTCTGAAACTACTGAATGGATTTGGTTAAAACTTAGCATGGTTGTTCCTTAGATTATCCTGCACAAAGTGTGTGCTTTGATTTTTGATCCGTCAAAAAACATGGCCGCCGTTACTTAAAATAGAACATAGGGGTCAAATGCAGTTTTTGGCTTATATCTCAAAAACGAAAGCATTAAGAGCAAATCTGACATGGAGTAAAAATGTTCATTAGGTCAATATCTATCAGCCCTGAAATTTTCAGATGAATCAAACATCCAATTGTTGGGTTGCTGCCACTTAATTGGTAATTTTAAGGAAATTTTGCAATTTTTTATTCATTATCTTGAATATTATTATAGATAAAGATAAACTGTAAACAGCAAATATGATCAGCAAAGTAAGATCTACAAATAAGTCAATTTGACCAAAATTGTCAATTGACCTCTTTAGGAGTTATTGCCCTTTAAAGACTTTTTTCACAATTTGTTCACCATGTTGACTTACTTTAAAAAATCTTCTCTTATGAAACTGCTGTATCAATTTCAGCAAAACTTATGCTAAATGAGTTTCAGAGTTTCAGAGTATCTAGTATAAATTTTATATTTCATTTCCTTGTATGTCAAGAAACATAGCTCCTATGGCTAAAATAGAACATAGGAGAAAATGATTTTTTTTTGCTTTTGAAGAAAATAGGACGATTCAAAGAACATTTAAATAAATTGAAAAGCCAAAATAATCATTGATGAGAGATTAAACCAAAAAAATTCAGGTGAGCGATTCAGGCTCTTGAGAGCCTCTTGTTTGATACTAGATAATATTTTTAGAGCACAAATTTGTAATAAGCTAAAAAAGGGGAAGTAACTCCAAAATCAATTTCCAACACGTTTGGGTTAATTAAAAACTGTGCTTGTCGCTCACAAGTTGAGATGGAAGGCATAGTTTTATTTTGATGACTTAAATTCAATTCTAAAGTCATGAAAGTCTTCATTTATATACGCTCTTCCATTGCGACTTGGAGATCGAAAATGCCGACCCAAGCTAAACACACTCGCTGACACATCAAAAGTATGACAAAAAGATACATTGTCCTAATTAAATTACCTAGTTATTAACACCTTTGAAGTCTTTATCATTGTAATTGATTGTAATGACATGATTAACCTGGGGGCAATCACACAGGTGTCATATATGTAATTAACTTGGAGATCAGAAATCGATGAAACAAAATTTTACCAAAACGGCACAAGATAATTTTGGAAAAAGACGTCAGGGCAGAAGGGCGCGAATGAAGGCACCCGGGGCGCGGCTGAGGGCACCCAGGGCGCGGCGCCCTTCTATTTTGGGCTAGCGAGACCACTGATTCTGTGTGACGTGTCAGAAACCTATGCTGTGTCAACTATTTAATTTTAGATTTAAATAAGTTTGAAGAAGAAATCTTTAATTGATTTGTAAAATCTTGACATTTGTTTTGTGTAAAAAAAACCATGTAATGTCAAAAATTTGATCACAATCCAAATTCAGAGCTGTATCACGCTTGAATGTTTTGTCCATACTTGCCCCAACTGTTCAGGGTTCGACCTCTGCGGTCATATAAAGCTGCACCCTGCGGAGCACCTGGTTGACGTTTGCCACTGTCTGAAATTCAAGTACAATTGAATAAAGAGTTTTGGTGTATTTATTTTATGTTCATTTGAATGACAGTTTGTATTGATATAACCATCAGCAACAAAAATTTGTTTTAGTTCAATATATGTAAATACATGTATGATCATCCAGTTCAAAAAAAAAAATATAAAATGAAAATATTTTATCAACTCACCCTGAATATTGCGTGATTCCTTGTAAAAACAGACTGATGATAGCTTGTGTCTAATGGTTTCTGTATATCACCAGCAAGAATGTATTTTAACTGAATCATCTGGTACAGGGAGATAACCCCTGTTTTTAATTTCTTTTACAGGCTAATCTGCTGTTCCTGATGACCATGGCATTCTGTCAAATGTTCACCAAAGTTTTCTCTGAATGGCACTTGTACTATGGAATGAGTTTTGTAGCTTTGACAGCTGTAAATGCTTTCATTGGATGTGATATTCCAAACATGGCAATATCAGCAAAATTTCAAATTAGAAAATTCTTTTCAACAAAGGAAGATTAATCTTATTCAACTGCAGGTTTAAGATGCTACAAATGAATTATTTTGTGAATATTTTACAACATCGTCCTAATTATGGAATGTTTCTTGCTATTAGGAATGCCTACATAATTTTGAATGTTTTAACCAAATTTTTATTTTTTAATTAACAAATTTGATATTAGGTAGCAATTTCATACAGAAAAAAACTTCCATTTTATAAATTTTAAACACTTGTTCATGTAGATTTTGATTTTGTAG
The DNA here is from genome assembly GCF_963676685.1 of Mytilus edulis. Lineage (NCBI taxonomy): Eukaryota > Metazoa > Mollusca > Bivalvia > Mytilida > Mytilidae > Mytilus > Mytilus edulis. The sequence continues at coordinate 31,336,155 of NC_092345.1, read as the reverse complement.
TTCTAGCAGCTCATATTCCAATTATAATGAGTTTTCCTTCTGTTGTCATCATATCTAAACTTATGAATCTTTTTGAAGTGGCGACATACCGATAAAAATTATGAATACAAAAAATTATTTTCAATAATTGGTATATATTATATGAATATATATATATATATGGAAAATTATACTTCGTTGTTAATTTGACAAGGTAGATTCATATGTTTTCACATGTTTTAGGAAAGTACAATGTATTACTCTTTTATTAGGTACAAAGTATGACTGAATTTTACAGTATATTGTGTTTACATTACAAATTTCATCTATTGAAACTCCTAAACTAAACATAATTCAAAATTTGACTCTTGCTTACAAACTTGATTGTAATGTCATTGTATTCTAACATATAAGGGAGATAATTATTTCACTTATGAAAGTCATATGCATTTGTATGTGTAGACACCATTGTGATTCAATGGGCCTCAGTTTCATGCTGCACCAGGCATAATTGTTTTTGAGATTCTTTATTCAGTTGTATACAAATGCAATATTAATGACATTTTCATGTAACATATCTTTGTATCATTTTTGAATCTCGCATTTTATATGTATATTTGTAAATATTATATTCTATATGTAACAGTGAATAAAATCTTCACGAATGCACATTTTAATCATCATTAGATTAGAGCAAATTATTCATCAACGTTTCCTTGTAAAGAAATGTATTTTAAGAATTGCAAATTTTTATCATAAAAGTACATTTATCTTTGGAAAGGAGCATTTATTTTTATTAATTGCTAACCGTTCCATGCACATGCTCAATTGTCTGTACCATGTCAGGAAGTTTGAAAATTCATCAACGGTTGTCACTTTGTATATCTGAATGTTGCTTTGTCCTTTATATGGCATTGGTGTTGGTAGTTGCAGATCATGGTTTAAATTATTTACAACTTTTTGCATTTTTGGGCTATGTAGAGATTTTGTTGGAAACCATATATTGAACTTTAAATGTATTTTGTTTATTTGGATCATTTGGTTGCTTTCCCATTAAAATTAAACACACAACTTCTTTCAATCAAATTTGATTTTGCAAAATACAGAAATACCAAAGTGAATTTGCTATGTAAAAAGTCACTTCAGGGGAGATAATTTGCTCAAATGAGTTTGTTTACATATACCTATAGAAAACTATTTTATTATTAAATTTAATTATATATCACAAATTTTGATCCATAATATTTATGATTTCTTTTAAATCAAGAATTACATTAAAGATTGATGATATTTATGGTTCTTTAAGGTTAGTACACAGGTTCAAGAAAGGACCTTATTGCTAATTTGGCAAAATAACAAGTTGAAATTACAAACTATGTGTATGATACTGGTTATCATAGGTATACACAACTATTTGTCCTAAATCATCTTGATAACCATTGAAATATTTTATGCATGTATATGATGTTTCTGGAAAGTTTTGGTTAGGTAGAAATGTACTGACAACATATTTTCATGATGCATGTAATAAAAATGATATGTACCTACAATTGGTATGTTTTACTTTTCCTTTTTTAAGCCAACCTGAACCAAAAGCTTTTATCATAACTGGCTTCATCATAAAGCATTTTTATAAAACTTCTTTACTCTGTAGCTATTTGGAAATTGTGACCAAATATCATATAAATCCTGATCATGATCCTAATTAAGTGTTGGAACAAGATGAGGATGGGTAAATCAGTTCCTCCTCCATTGCCTTTCTAAATAAACTACCTATACAGCTTTTTTTCTTTTTGTGTTGCTAGGTTGTTGTCTCTCTCTTTTCTTTTTATTCATATTACATTTACTGTAATTGAGTCACCTTTGTTATCCAAGCGATAAGATCCAGTAATTATTAGATATAAGAAGATGTGGTATGAGTGCCAATGAGACAACTCTCGTATCCAAGTCACAATTTGTAAAAGTAAAATTGTACTGTAAATCATTATAGGTCTTCAACAAGCTATAAAATGCCCTAAAAATTACTAGTGTAAAACCATTCAAACGTGTCTATACTATATTAAATAAACGAGAAACGAGAAAGACTTATGAACCACATCAATGAACATCAACTACTGAACATCAGATTATGGTTACATTGCAAAAAAATGTATGGAAAATTGAAAGTAAGACATTTTAAATCATCATGACTTTGTAATACAGTATATAAACTGTATAAACAAATGATCAAAAAGATCCGGAAAAATATTTTGAAAGATAAAACATGGAAAAGATACTTAGGTGGCATTCAAAAACCTGAATTTGAAAAAGACCATGGTAAAAAATGGGTGAAATAATAACAATATCCAAAACAAACACCAATCCCCAAAGTTATGCGACAGGAACACAACCAAAATCAGAATGTAGATTTAGGACTCCAGACTGGTTATCAGCTTCAGCAGATACATAAGTTTGTCTTAATGTACTGTATTTGAAGATAAGTGAGCATTTGTAGATGATTTGCTATACATATATTTGAATTTCAGGAATCACCTTACATACTGCACAGTACAACAGGTAATCTTGAACACCAAACCCAATTTTACTCCTTAAAAAAGACATACAAACCAACTTGAAGACGCATCAAGGATATACTATTGCCCATATAACATATTTTGACACAGCCTCAGGCATACAAAATGTGGTGAGCTATACCATTTGATTTTACTCACAAACCTCCCCACTGGTATATAAGGGACATTTATTATAGACAAAGAAACACACTAATCTAGTGCAGCTGCCAAGGAGGTTAGGCGCTAACTTGGATCTAGGAAAAAACACTCATAATGTGGAAAGCAGTGTAAAAATGGGCTGGCTACTACAGGAAGCTACATCTGTTTGTTGGGTACTGTGGCGTGCCATTCAAGAAATCAAAAGAAAAACAACTCTTCAAGCAGGTTTTGTGTAATATAAAATTTAATTGAAATCGACTAATT